>NW_015505782.1:964028-966277 GCF_001515645.1 Sinocyclocheilus grahami
TAATTATTAATATAATATATATATATATATATATATATATATATATATATATATATATATATATAATTTTTTATTTTATAAATGATATACAAACTATATAATCAAATATGTTTCTATTTTTTTTATTTATTTATTCATTCTTTTATTCATTTTATAGAATATTGTTGCATAAATTTAGTTGTGTGAGGTCATGTATGTGATGTGTGTGTTTGCTATAGGATGGGATGGAAGTGATTTCTCCTGAGGAGGAGGTGATGGATTCAGATGATAACACTGAAGAAGATCTGGGTGTGTTGGATGACCAGAGGAGCGTCATTCTGCATCTGCTGTCTCAACTCAAACTGGGCATGGATCTCACACGGGTGTGAATCACAACAACACATCAGTAACACATCAGTATCAGTATTTGACTTTAAGGTGTCTATCTGTGTGCAGGTTGTTCTTCCCACATTCATCCTGGAGAAGCGTTCACTGCTGGAGATGTACGCTAACTTCATGGCGCACCCGGACCTGTTCCTGTCCATCTCTGCCGGAAGCACCCCAGAGGAGCGTATGGTGCGTTTCGTTGAATATTACATGACCGCCTTCCATGAAGGACGTAAGGGTGCCGTCGCCAAAAAGCCCTACAACCCGGTGCTGGGCGAGACCTTCCACTGCTCATGGGAGGTTCCACAAGATCGAGTCTGCCCTCTGAGGACTGAGACCAACCCCAAGACTAATCAGGAGGTGACGGGGGCGGGGTCAGACCCTTACAAGGTGCGTTTCGTGGCAGAGCAGGTTTCCCATCATCCTCCGGTGTCTGGGTTTTACTGTGAGTGTGCTGAGAGAGGCATGTGCGTCAACACACACATCTGGACCAAGAGCAAGTTCATGGGCATGTCAGTGGGCGTCTCTATGGTAGGAGAAGGTGGGTAAATTTTCACTCAGAGGTTGCTAGTAAATTTCACAATTAAAGGGATTGTTCATGCAAAAATAAAAATTAGCTGAAAATGTACTCATCCTCAGGCCATGCAAGATGTAGATGAGTTTGTTTCTTCATCAGATGTGGAGAAATTTAGCATTACATCACTTGCTCACCAGTGGATCCTCTGCAGTGAATGGGTGCCATCAGAATGAGAGTCCAAACAGCTGATAAAAACATCACAATAATCCACAAGTAATCCACACCACTCCAGTCCATCAGTTAATGTCTTGTGAAGTGAAAAACTGTGTTTGTTAGAAATGAGTCCATCATTAAGATGTTTTAACTTCAAACTGTCCTTTATCCATAATACTGCTTTCTCCAGTGAAAAGTCACCTCGTCTGAATCAGGAGAAAAATATGCACAGATCAAGCCCAGTTTATAAGTGAAAACAGTCAAGAACAGTTCTAAACAAATATGTTGGTGGATTTTTATGTGATAGTACAACAGGAGATGGACTTATGATGCTTACATATGTTACAGTATGTTACGATATGTTTACTAGTTGCTCTTGTGTAAAGTTATATATATATATGTATATACACTGAAGAAAATTATGAACGCAACACTTTTGTTTTTGCCAACATTTTTCATGAGCTGAACTCATGAAAAGATATTACTTTTTCTATGTACACAAAAGGCCTATTTCTCTCAAATATTGTTCACAAATCTGTCTAAATCTGTGTTAGTGAGCACTTCTCCTTTGCCGAGATAATCCATCCACCTCACAGGTGTGGCATATCAAGATGCTGATTAGACAGCATGATTTTTGCACAGGTGTGCCTTAGGCTGGTCACAATAAAAGGCCACTCTAAAATGTGCAGTTTTATCACACAGCACAATGCCACAGATGTCGCAAGTTTTGAGGGAGCGTGCAATTGGCATGCTGACTGCAGGAATGTCCACCAGAGCTGTTGCCCGTGAATTGAATGTTCATTTCTCTACCATAAGCCGTCTCCAAAGGCGTTTCAGAGAATTTGGCAGTACATCCAACTGGCCTCACAACCGCAGACCACGTGTAAGCACACCAGCCCAGGACCTCCACATCCAGCATCTTCACCTCCAAGATCGTCTGAGACCAGCCACCCGGACAGCTGCTGCAACAATCGGTTTGCATAACCAAAGAATTTCTGCACAAACTGTCAGAAACTGTCTCAGGGAAGCTCATCTGCTCATCAAGCTCAAGTCTCCTCATCGGGGTCCCGACCTGACTGCAGTTCGTTGTCGTAACCGACTTGAGTGGGCAAATGCTCACATTCGATGGCGTCTGGCACTTTGAAGAGGTGTT
>NW_015505782.1:966290-974681 GCF_001515645.1 Sinocyclocheilus grahami
GATTCTCCTTTAAGATTCTTGGAATCCGGATTTCATGAGATTTATTCCAGGATTTTTCTGTAGCAGATACTTTTCACTATGTCACAATTCAGTTCAGGGGTGAAAGGTGTTGTGTGAATGTGAATGCGTAGGTTTTCCCGTTGGACTCTTGGTGTGATGTGAACCTGATGGATCATCTGTGCTGATGTGTTCAGTCGCGCTTTAGGGTTTTGCTCTGTGCTCTTCAGGCGTGTTGTACCTGCTTGATCATGGGGAGGAGTACGCGTTTACATTCCCGAGTGCGTACGCTCGATCCATCCTCACTGTGCCGTGGGTGGAGCTCGGAGGAAAAGTCACCATCAGCTGCGCTAAGACCGGATACTCGGCCAACGTCACATTCCACACCAAACCCTTCTACGGGGGCAAAGTTCACAGGTCAGTCAGCAATGTCATTGATTCTGAAATCTGAAAGTCTATGAGTGATGATGATTATGATGATGAAGGTGTGCGTGTTCAGGGTCAGTGCAGAGGTGAAGCAAAACTCCAGCGGGAAGGTGGTGTGTAAAGCTCAGGGCGAGTGGAACGGGACACTGGAGTTCATCTACAGCAGTGGAGAGACCAAAGTCATCGACACAAACAAACTGCCCGTCATCAGGAAGATGATTCGCCCCGTTGAGAAACAGGGCCGGACCGAGTCCAGGTAAAACTCTCTGATTACTATATATATATATTTTTACAATATATTCACATAGTAAACTATTTAAATTGTAATAGTATATGTTAATATTGCTGATTTTACAGTATTTTAAACAAATAAATGCAGCCTTAGTAAGCTACTTTTTTTATTTTGGGGTCATTGATATAGTTGTGATATTCTGTGTTTTTGATCTCAGGCGTCTCTGGCAGCATGTGACTGCGGTGCTGAAGGAAGGAAACATTGATCTGGCCACTGAACACAAGCATGTGTTAGAGGAAGACCAGCGATCAGACGAGAGACAGAGAGCTGCCAACAACATGCCCTGGAAACCCAAATACTTCAACAAAGAGGTGCGTTCATGACTGAAACCGCCTCAGACATGTCTACAGTTACAGACTGGTTTTGAAACCTGACAAACTATAAATCTGAAGTAAATGCATTAGAAAACTTTGGGGAAAATGGACCATTTAGATTGTGAAGCTTATCTCTCGTATGCAGCTAAGATGAAACCATTTGAACCGTTTTTCTGGAGTTTCTATGGTGTGAAGCTGATGAAGGTGTTTGTCTGTGTGCAGGATGACGAATGGGTCTACAGAAACCCCTTATGGAAAACACATTGAAGAAAAGAAGATGAACACTGATCAGACTAACACAGGGACTGAAAACAAACCGCAAAAATCAAAAACAAGAGAATAATGATGCATCACACTACAGACTGTACAGAAACCAGTGTGTATATATGAGAACATGGACACATAGAACAGACCTTTTATACACTGTATAAATTATATATTATTTTTCACGATTATAACTGAGCCTTTGTGGATATGCACATGTACACAGTATTTATGTGATATGTTACTAGATGATTTGTTAACCGAGTAAGAGTCATGGATTTACATCCAGTGTGCATTTAACAATGTGGACAAGATGTACTGAATCAAATTCAGTATTTCAGCTCATATTTCACCCCAATATTATATATATATAATTCATATATATATATATTCATTAATATAATTCATTATATTGTAATAATTCATAATTAAATTGTAAATTCAATTATACATTGTATAAATTTAATTCTATCATAATTATATTATTAATAATACATTATATAAGGTTTTTGCATTGTGACATTATTTTAATAAAAATTACACATTTCCCACCTAACTTATTATTACTGCAATATCCTATTTTTTTACTCCATTCCAACAAATAAATATTGTAATATACTATTTTATTTAAATCAGCATAATTTAGTACAGCAAATACAATCACAATATAGAAGTACTTCACAATTATTTTAAATAAATCTTGATGGTCCTGAAATAAGCTTCAGTTTCTTATGTTTAGTTAAGAAATAAAACTGTATTTTGCTGTGAAATATGATCTGAACATGTTCTTGACAGATGAACAAGTGATGATATTATGTTTGAGATGAATCAGCAGACATTAAACAGATGAAAATGGTTGTGTTTTCACTGATCAGGTGAGCTGGTGGTGCTGTGATTTAGTTATTAAATGTTAAATGAAGGAGCATGTCTGGTTAATCAATATCCTCTTCATGAGTCACTGCTAATTACTGTGGCCTGCTGACAGAACGCTATTGTTCAAACTAATTGGCCATTAAATGAGATTTTACTCGAGAAGTTTGACATCGCTCTGCCCCTCTGCAATTCTGATGCACTTTTAAAGGGGATCATGAAATTCTGACTTTTAAGTGCTATAATCAGGTCCCCGGTGCATCTACCAACCAAGGAAACGTGAAAAAGATTAACCCAGTAACTTTGTTTTGGGAAGCATTTTTTTTTCAAGCGTCTGAGAAAACGAGCGTGTCTGATTTGGCTCCCTTGGTGACGTGGCTTCACAGACACATTCTGGGGACACCAGAGACTTATATTACATATGTAAAAAGGGCCAAAATATGTCTCCTTTAAAGGCCAAAACACACTGCGATGTCGTCACAATCATGTTGCATTGTGGTCTGTGGAGTTGCCTGAAGTGGGCATATGAAGCAGACTCGCTCCCTCGGTCAAAATCAAGGAGTCGAGGGTCTGTCCATATAAACTTCCCTCGTCCACTTCACGAAGTGGAACGCACTTCAAAATGGCAGCGGGGATTCCCCCGAGGGGACGTGCTTAGGGAAGTTCGCAAGTGCATTTCTGTCAGGACCACTATCGTCAAAGATGATTGACAGTTAGCATACAGTTTGGATTGGCGGTATGGTTCCGTTCTGGGCAAGAACTCCCTGCGCATCCATGCAGCCTAGCATGGATGAGAGCAGGGAGAGCAGCGTTAACCCCCCCAGGGTAAACAGAACAGAACCAACATAAATGTATTGCAGATATCGTTAAAGTTCAATAATGTTATGTACACATTTTAGAATTAGTCTGATTCAAAGGAGAATCAGAAGGCTGAATCCTGACTGACTGAAACTTCACAGACACATTCTGGGGACACCAGAGACTTATATTACATATGTAAAAAGGGCCAAAATATGTCTCCTTTAAAGGCCAAAACACACTGCGATGTCGTCACAATCATGTTGCATTGTGGTCTGTGGAGTTGCCTGAAGTGGGCATATGAAGCAGACTCGCTCCCTCGGTCAAAATCAAGGAGTCGAGGGTCTGTCCATATAAACTTCCCTCGTCCACTTCACGAAGTGGAACGCACTTCAAAATGGCAGCGGGGATTCCCCCGAGGGGACGTGCTTAGGGAAGGAGTGCGTGTCTAAAAGTGCAGTGGAATGCAGCCTGTGACAACAGCCGTCTTTGAACCTCTCTCACTGTACGACACAGGACCACCGATTAGGAGCCACGATCACAGAAATTGCCACGATTGTTTCACAGTGCCAATGTTTCATCTGGGACAGCCGAAAATCATGCAGTGTGTTTAGGGCTTTAGATAACTAGGACTTACCCATTGATCTCACCTCAGATCACTTACCTTTGGCCTGTAGCACGAAGCAAGATTAACAAACTCAGAGTTTCAGAGTAGGTTTAGAGTTGACAAAACTAAACAAATCCAACCTGGTTTAGATCAGGATCAGCTATGAACCTGTGATTAGTTTCATTGAGGTTGAACTGGAATATCCTACATAAAAAAAATCTGCGGCCTGCACTACAGATAGTGCTACCCTTTTGTTCAAAGACATCGCATCTGATTTGTAACGAGCATTAGTGACAGAATCATCAGCCAATCAAATTTTGACGTTCAATGACAGCCCGCCCTCTGGGTCTAGCGACATGCCCAGTGCTACCCCCAGCGTTTAGTTGGGAATTTCCAAGGTATGAAAGTGAAATTCAATGAAAAGAAAGTGACAGCCGCAGTCGCCGGTGCCTACACCAGATCTTGTTGCTGATCTACTAAAAACGCCTTTTCAAGGCACTCTTTTGCAGACAAAAGAGGAATAACTGAGAAAGGATAAACTACACCCATTCGCTATGAATTCACTAACAAATGTTTTGTGCGCCATTTCAAAGATTGCAACTATTTGAGTGCTATGAGTGGCTAACAGCTAGCACTGAGCACAACAAGTTATTACACAACAAGTTATAAAGGGACTTGTAATGACAGATGCATGGACTTCATTTACAAGTGAAAGCTGAGTGCATATTGTTATGGAGGTGTACGTAATACATTGATAATACTGTGGGGTGGTGTGTGGATGTCCAGCATTTGTACAGTTTTGCTGCTGTGGGCGCATCGTCATTTTAGAGTGACGTGAATGTTCATAGCGACCCGTGTATTGGTGGATTACTTTTACTGATCCATGTAGGGAAATTTACTCTGCATTTAACCCACCCTAATCTAGCCTACTTTTGAAATAGCTGATCAGCTGTCATTGTTGTTGAGAGCTTGTGTGCGGAATAATATGCGAATTATATGCATATGGCTGTATTAGCTGTTTCAGAGATGTGTAAGATAGATGTGTAAGGGTATGTAGTTTACAGTTGCTTACTGAAGGCCCTGACTGAAACCTCTGCATTTAACCCACCCTAATCTAGCCTACTTTTGAAATAGCTGATCAGCTGTCATTGTTGTTGAGAGCTTGTGTGCGGAATAATATGCGAATTATATGCATATGGCTGTATTAGCTGTTTCAGAGATGTGTAAGATAGATGTGTAAGGGTATGTAGTTTACAGTTGCTTACTGAAGGCCCTGACTGAAACCCCATGGTACACCACTGGGTTTATATAATATTTAGAGTGCCTCCACTGGGACAGAAAGCCTGTCCCTGTTATCTGTCCTGACTGAAACCCCACGGTACACTACTGGATATATGTCACTTTGCTCACAGCTGATTGGTCCGGTTTGGGTTTGCGATCGCTAAACCAGAATAAAACTTGCTCCGGAGCAGGGTAGCTGTAGCGTAAGTTACCATGGTGTGAAACCTGCTCAACACCAACCCATCTTCTTGAGGCCGAAAACTCAAGAGTTTGCTCAAACTAAACACGAACTTACCTGGGTAAAAACTGAAACCGGCTTCGTGCTACAGGCCACTGGACTCCTTGCAAGTTTGCCATCTTCACAGCCTTCTCCGGTCTGCTCTGTGGATTCTTCCTAGAGAGGAAATGGACATTGTTAACTCTCAGTCAACAGCTAAAGCCGCTTTTCCACTGAAATTACCTGGAACAATTTGTCCCAGGAACTTTTTCCCCCCAGACCTTGCTGTCAACGTTTCCTTCGTGGTCAAAAGTACCATGAAGAATAGGCAAATACTCTGGTGACGTAGGTCTGCTCGTGTTTCTCAATACCAAGTATGCAAATTGCAGATTTGCGTCCTCAGTAGCCACGCCTGAGTCCCCAGCCAAGTCGGACGCGGAGCTTGGGCCAAGACTAAAAAGACTGATAGCTAGCATGATGGACTTACCACTGATGTCGGTGAGAGCTGCAGACATCCCGGTGACGTCAGCGCTCTCAAGCCCGCCATCTTAGAGGACCTACCACACTCTGCTGCCCTTCCTGTAATGGCGGTCATCATTTTGAGAGTGTGGGCTGCACTCTGCGCTCCTGAGGCCTCTCCTGTCCTTGAATCTGCCCCAGAGGCCTCTCCTATCCACGAGTCTGTTCCAAGGGCCTTTCCTGTGCCTGAATCCGCTGCAGAACCTCCAGAGGTGGCGGCATCTGCTGCAGAACCTCCTGAGGTGGTGGCGTCCGCTTCCGAACTCACTGCCTGCCCTGTCACAGCCATAGGGGCCGCTCACGAACTCACAGACTGTCTTGTCACGGCCACGGAGGCCGTTCACGAACTCACTGTCTGCCCTGTCACGGCCACAGAGGCTGTTCACAAACTCACTGCCTGTCCTGCCATGGCCAAGGAGGCCGTTCATGAACTCACAGTCTACCGTCACAGCCATGGAGACCGTTCATGAACTCACAGTCTGTCCTTTCACGGCCAAGGAGGCCATTCAAGAACTCTCTACTTGTTCTGTCACAGTCAAGTGGTCTGTCCATGTCTCTGCTCCGCCATGGCTTCCTGCTCTGCTGTCATCACCCGGCCGCCCTGCTCTACCTGCACCACCATGGCTGCTTGTTCTGCCTGCTCCGCCATGGCTCCCTGCTCTGCCTGCTCCACTTCACGGGCCTGGCCCTCCATCCCTCCCCCAGTTCTGTTTCCACTCCACCACCCTCCTGGACTTTTTGGGTTTTGTTTGGGCGTCTGGAGCTGCCCTTAGAGGGGGGGGGGTATGTAATGTGGGGTTTGGTGTTTTTTTCATGTTCATGTTTTCATGTCTTTTATTTTGTAATTGTTTCATGCTGTTTGTCATGCTTCCCTTGTCCTCATGTATCTCTGCCTTGTGTATGTCATGTTCTGATTGGTTGTCCTAGGCATGTGTCTTGTTTCCCATTGGTTTGTTCTTGTCATGTGACCCTCTTGTTTGCTATAAGTAGCCATCATGTTGCCATTGTCTCTCATTGTGTATTGATGTTGTAACCTGCTGTCGGTGAGTCTAGTCTGTTCATGCCACGTCAAGTCTGTTCATGTCAAGTCTCGGATTATTGTTTGGATCACTCTGTAAATAAACGGCACTTTGGTTCTTCACTACACTCGCCTTCAGTGGATGATTCGTTACATAAATATGGTGTCATGTGGATGGGAATATGCATGGAAATGATATGCAGATGAGGTTATGCATAGTAAAATTAGGCGTTGTAAGCTCCATATATGGTGATTTCGGGGAGGAGTCGGGGTGGAGATGCACGTACGCACAATCTTCCCCTGACTGGGATTTATAAAGGGATTTTTGCGCAGGTTCTGGCATCTAAAAAATCTAGCTTTTGTGCATAGCTACACTTTTAGGATGAAATCTACGGAGAGTTTTAGAAATGAGACCCCAGAACTGTAAGAGTGCCAGTGCAATGGTAGAAATGGCATCTTATGAATCCATGCTTAATCGAGTAAATGGTGTTAGAGAGGAAGGGTTGTCTCTCTGGGAAGAGTTCTTGACATACACTGGTGGCCAGAATTATTAGAACACTAGCATTTTCACCAGCTAAAAAAGTTTTAAGTCAGTTATATCTATCTTTTGCTGTAGTGTGTCAGTAGGAAATATCAGTTTACATTTCCAAACATTCATTTTGCCATTAATTGTAATAATCCAGTAAGATTTTTGTTGGCACAAGGAGTCTGACAACAGCCAGTGCTCCACACAGAGATCTGATCTCATCTCATCGTGTAAAAATGCTGTAAAGTGAGGATGTTTACAAATATAATGTCATAAATAGATTTTTTATATCAATTAACTTCTATTAACTAAATTCATTCAACATTTGGTGTTCTGATTTAGGATTTATAGTGGGATAGATGTGCACTGACCGCTACAGTATTCTTGTCAGAGAACTCAGAGTCATGTCTCAATGATAGCCTTTTAATGATTGCTCTGGCATCAACATAGATGGACATGTGCAAGGTTTTATAGAACAATAAAATAAAAAAAATAATTAGCAGATGAATCACTTAAGTGTTACATAATAGATATAAATAATAAACAACATAAAGTATCTTCTACTTATACAAGTCAAAGTGATCGATCGCTATATTTAACTTCAAAGGATTGACGGCATATAATACAGCGTGTAATTCACGTGCGGTAAATGGGTCGCATTAATATTAATAAATAAACTTAGAATCAGTATCTGCAACAAATATACTTGCAATATAACATTAAAATTCAAATATCACTGGACTAACTTGTCCGTTACTCATACAATGTCCTTATAATGCAAGCAATCCAGAGAACTTTCCGGTCAGAACGACTGATGCAACTCTATAGCGTAGGCCTACGGAAGTTCTAAGCGGCCATGTCATTTCTTAAGTGACCATTTTTTTTCCTTCTTGTTTTCTCGTTACCACGACTTAATTTTCTTGTGATCTCGACATAACGAGAGTTGTTTTTTCGTTATCATGACTTAATTTTCTCGTGATCTTGACATAACGAGAGTTGTTTTCTCATTATAACTCAACATTACTGACTTAATTTTCTCATGATCTCGACATAACGAAAGTTGTTTTCTCGTTATAACGACTTAATTTTCTCCTGATCTCGACATAACGAGAGTTGTTTTTTCGTTATCATGACTTAATTTTCTCGTGATCTTGACATAACGAGAGTTGTTTTCTCATTATAACTCAACATTACTGACTTAATTTTCTCATGATCTCGACATAACGAAAGTTGTTTTCTCGTTATAACGACTTAATTTTCTC
>NW_015505782.1:975724-976405 GCF_001515645.1 Sinocyclocheilus grahami
ATTTTCTCGTTATATCGACATAACGAGAGTTGTTTTCTCGTTATAACGACTTATTTTCTCGTTATATCGACATAACGAGAGTTGTTTTCTCGTTATAACGACTTATTTTCTCGTTATATCGACATAACGAGAGTTGTTTTCTCGTTATATCGACATAACGACTTAATTTTCTCGTTATAGCGACTTAATTTTCTCGTGATCTCGACATAACGAGAGTAGTTTTCTCGTTATCACGACTTAATTTTCTCGTGATCTCGACATAATTAGTTTTGATTCATGCAAAGATTATTAAGCACCTCTCATGCTCAAATATTTGGTTCTGCATAACTTTATTTATTTTTACAAAATTCAGTTTGAAAGGAGATCAGAAGGAGGAGGAGGGGTCTATACCAGGAGTCTGACCAAGTGACCTGCAGGCTGATTATATGTCATTATTCTCATGATCTCTACATAACGAAAGTTGTTTTCTCGTTATAACGACTTAATTTTCTCGTGATCTCGACATAACGAGAGTTGTTTTCTCGTTATAACGACTTAATTTTCTCGTGATCTCGACATAACGAGTTGTTTTCTCATTATAACGACTTAATTTTCTCGTGATCTCGACATAAAAGTTGTTTTCTCGTTATCACGACTTAATTTTCTCGTGATCTCGACATAACGAGAGTTGTTTTCTCGTTA
>NW_015505782.1:978567-980296 GCF_001515645.1 Sinocyclocheilus grahami
ATCACGACTTAATTTTCTCGTGATCTCGACATAACGAGAGTTGTTTTCTCGTTATAACGACTTAATTTTCTCGTGATCTCGACATAACGAGAGTTGTTTTCTCATTATCACGACTTAATTTTCTCGTGATCTCGACATAAAAGTTGTTTTCTCGTTATCATGACTTAATTTTCTCGTGATCTCGACATAACGAGAGTTGTTTTCTCGTTATAACGACTTAATTTTCTCGTGATCTCGACATAACGAGAGTTGTTTTCTCATTATAACTCGACATTACTGACTTAATTTTCTCGTGATCTCGAAATGAGTTGTTTTCTCGTTATAACTCGACATAACGAGTTGTTTTCTCGTTATCACGAGATAACGTTATCACGAGAAGGAAAAAAAATATTGCATGGCCGCTTAGAACTTTGTAGCATATACATAAACCCAAATAGGAAACAAAACCATTATCGAATAAGCATGTGTCCTAAACTCCTGAAATGTTAGTGTCTCATATTTTAAAGCAGTCAATTTTGGAAAAAAGTCTATTAAATCTGTATGTGTGTGAAAAAAACAAAACAGATGTAACCCCCTTTGTAATCATTAACATTTACATAAGTAACTAATTTACTTTTCTCACATTTTCTCAGTAACTATAACTGATTACAGTTACATTTATTTTGTAATTAAATTACGTAATTTAGTTACATGTAACTAGTTACTCCCCAACACTGTAATTGACTGATATTTTTATGAGCTAAATTACTGCACAACAAACTGACCTACATATGCAATTAAAATAAACAACTTTACACTAAAGCCTAATCGAGTCAATACGCCGCGCCGTGAAGCCAGGGAAAAGAATCACTGAATCATTTAACTGTTCAAAAGAACCGATTGGTGGAAATGAGTCGGACTTCTCAATGTGTTTCAGTCAGAATCGAGCAACATGGCTGCAGTCTGTGCTGCCTCCCGTGTCCTCGGGAGAAAGATTGTATCATCTAAAGCTGTAAGTCCTCTCTTATACTTTGCATGCTTTGTTTTTTTAATGGCATGTGTCTAGTGCAGGCGGAAAGTTTGAATGCTTTATACTCAGATGTCGCTATGCACTATTGTAGTCGGATATGTGTTGGTTTTGTAACCATCATCTGCTGGGTTAAGTAACACTGTTACGTAGTATCAGTACCTCTGTTATATGAGTCGGTGTACGTTTATGTGATGCTATTTTATTAGTGGAGCTTGTCTTTTAGCAGTGAGGCTTGAGGGTTTTTCACCAAATGCATTGTGATATTTCATAGAAGTAAAGATTAGATAGTTTGTTAACAGGAATCCATTGAAGGTCAAGCAGGTAACATTAGCATTAGCCATGTAGTGTTGAATGCTCATGCCATTATGTTAGATATTATCACTGTTTAAGTGTCTGGATGCATGATTTTTATTCGATTGCGGCTCTCATATATCCTCAAACAGTCTCCAACCTATATTTGATCTATCTATTACAATGAAACTAACTTTAAAGGAGATGTCTCACTGTTATGTCACCAGAAAAGACCAAAATACATTAGAATAATGCGTGAATACTATGTTGTGTTGCAGTGTTTTTTTTTATGGAATTAGTCATTTTTACTAAAAGACTGCAAGACTTTTTTTTTATTGCAGATGTATTTTTTATTTTATATTTATTTTAATAAACAGAATATATAAAAAAAATAATTGTAGAAAAAATCAAGCAGAAGGATGGTGAAGA
>NW_015505783.1:0-552 GCF_001515645.1 Sinocyclocheilus grahami
CACTGCAATCAAGCAGGCTCAGGTAACCCCACTGCTCAAAAAACCAACATTAAACACTTCATTTACAGATAGCTACAGACCTGTCTCTCTCCTTCCATTCATAGCGAAAACCCTCGAAAGAGTTGTTGTCAACCAGATATCATTGTTTCTTTCACAGAACAACAAACTGGATCCTAACCAGTTAGGTTTCAGGAGTGGCCATTCAACTGAGACTGCGCTACTGTCAGTCACGGAAGCCTTGCGGATTGCAAAAGCTGATTCCAAATCATCAGTCCTTATTCTGCTGGATCTTTCTGCTGCTTTTGACACTGTCAATCATCAGATCCTCCTGTCTGCCCTCTCTTCAATGGGCATCACAGGGATTCCACTTTGCTGGTTTGAATCCTATCTCACTGGTAGGTCTTTCAGGGTGGCTTGGGGAGAGGAGGTATCCAAAGCACATCAACTTGTCACTGGGTTCCTACTACTGGGATCAATTCTTGGACCCCTCCTCTTCTCCATATACACAATATCACTGGGTCCCATCATACAGGCACATGGCTTCTCCTACCA
>NW_015505783.1:1486-4931 GCF_001515645.1 Sinocyclocheilus grahami
TGGATAAAAGCGTCTGCTAAATGACTAAATGTAAATGTTAATGTATCTATCTGTCTGTCTGTCTGTCTGTCTATCATCTATCCATCCATCCATCCATCCATCCATCTATCTGTCTGTCATCTATCTATCTATCTATCTATCCATCCATCTATCCGTCTGTCCGTCCGTCCGTCTATCTGTCTGTCTGCCTGTCTGTCTGTCTATCATCTATCCATCTATTTATCTATCTATCCGTCTATCAATCCGTCCATCTATCTATCTATCTATCTATCTATCTATCTATCTATCTATCTATCTATCTATCTATCTATCTATCTATCTGTCATACTTTTAAACCTCTGAGTACTCATTTAAAAATAGTTTAAAAACCAGGCCTTCTAAAAGGCATGGCAGCCAATCCTATATCCATAATCCCAAGCGTCCAAAGTGATTGACAGGCAGAGTGCGTTCTCTGATTGGCTAAAAGCGCGGACCGCCCCCTGACGAGTTGCGACAACTCCGTTCACTCCAATGGACCAGTTTTTTACAGCAATGGCGGATCGTGGAGCCGCTCAATATTTCCCGGAAGTTAGCACTAACACTATCAGCGCCGTAGAGATGCAGCAGAAGAGACCGCTGTGATGACCTTTTAAAAGGTAAGACATTTATAGAACAAAATAGTATATTATCAGCACAGCTAATCAAATTACCCTGTGCATTAAAACAGATGATTATTAGATTATTCCTCACTTAATTAGTAGATTTACGGGATGCTATTCATTCTCTTCATGCAGTTTCATCCATCGTTGTGTAATTTAAAAGTGATTTTGCTGGTGGGGAGTTACTACTTCTATATTATAGAAGTAATTAAAGTAAACCTGTACATTATTACTGTATTTTATACTTAAACGTCTTGGCTACTAAAGAAGCACTGTGTTGAAGGAGCAGACTGCACAGTGATGCCATGTGATGGAGCATCACTTAACCATTTCTCATGTGTTTTTCCTTCGCTATCTTGCTTTCAGAACAAGAACCACCTGAAGACTCCCTGTAATGAGACATCAACCTCACAATGAGTCTCTTCACTGGTTTTGGCAAGTCTTTCCCTGCTCTTTGTGAAAAAGTGCCAGTTCCCTAGTATGATCACATTTTGTTGGTGTAATCTATAGATTGCTCCCGCTGACTATATCCAGCCTCTTACGAAGACTTCAGATGACCCAACACCTGTGAAGAGATGACCCGGCCCTTCAGAGGACTTGTAGCGAATCAGCTCATGGGGAAATATGAATAATTAACCATAACTAGTTATAATTAACTATTCATATTTTAGATCCACTGTAGATATTTAGCTGACCACTCAGGGTCAACCGTCTTGTCAATTCTAAGAACGTTAATTTCCTGGTTAAAGGAAATAACTTTCTTACTGTACAATTCTATAAGTTTGTAACATAAATCTGCATGATTATTGACTCCGGTTATGAGTAAACAATGAACACGTCAAGTGTGAAACAAGTAAGGTTTTATTAACTACATAAACACTTAAACTAGTCTAACATACCACATAAACACATTAAGCCGGTCTAACATAAACATACACACACACACACACACATACAGTTGGTATAGAAAAGGGTTAAAGTTTAACTCAGCATAGAAAGAGGCATAAAGAATGGATTTTATGGAACACTTTGCATGTATATTCAACAGATCAAAGCCTTCAGGGATACGTCAGATACTGAGTTCAAACACACCTTTGTAAAAAGGTGTAACTGATACTTAATGTATCAATTAATAAGACTAAGTTTGAAACTTAGCGAGTCTCGGCGGTCTGAAAGAGATTCCTGCAGCCCTTGAGAGGACTTCAGATGAAGCTGACTCTGAATAAACATACAAAACTGCTACATTTTCCTTGCATTGTAATCAACATGATCACATCATGTAACCATTGCTTTAATTTGTTCATTGTTTCTGTACATATTTAACTGTTTCTGAATACATGACGTTACTTAACTGCATGATTTGTACAGCCTAATTTCAGAACATTTCTACCATTACTTTGGCACAGTTACACCTGTTGTAGAACCATTCTATGTTCATTTTCTGTAAAGCTGCTTTGAAAAAATGTGTATATTAAAAAGTGCTATACAAATAAATGTGAATTGAACAAAACTTGATGCATCATTTTTTCCTCCTCTCCAGATCATTAGGAAACCATACATTCACACTCCTTTCTGTGAGCGGCGAGCACTCATAATGCAGCACAGCAAACTATTCATGGGTTTCATGTGACGTCACACAGTGGTGCGGCCGCCATTTGTAGGACCGAATTGCAATTCCGTCAGTCCGCTGTGCTGTGATAACAGCAAATCACAATGGATTATTTACTGGATTATTGGATGTATGGGATTCTTTTGATTAAATATTTCTCGTAAGCATAGATGCGTGTTTACATTTTAGTTAGCAAGTTCATAATGAAACTTGCAAAAGGTTCAATTCGCGTGCGTGACTGCTGATTTGCCAGAAAACTTTCCTTATGCTCCACCTAAAGCTAATAAATCAACGAGATGTTTTTGATCATTGATCTAAGTACAGTTATGTGAGTCTAGAATGTTTACGCTGCACTAAACTTTGACGAACAACACTCAGACCCGCAAACAAACAGATGAAGAAGAGGAGGATGATGACGGTCCAGCAGCGCATACAAGGAGAAAGTAGTTTTAGTTTCCACATTCTTATTTTTATGAATGTAACCGAATGTAATTACTTCAAAGATGTTAGAGTGAAGAGGACCTGTTTGTACTATTACTATTATAATTCTGTAGAAGAACGTTATTTTTAAAATAATCTCATTTAACTAAATAAGATAGTTGCAGTGATTCTTACAATGGCAATGTAACGTTACTGCTGCAATCAAATGTATGTGCATCAATATGTCTGAGATCATATGCAGTAGCTGTGCCCTGCTTTTAGTTACTAAATGTAAGCAGACTTACGTGTTCAGGTGCTCACCACTGCCAAAACACATGTAACTGACTACAACAAAACACAGAATCACAGTTGTGTTGCTACTTTAGTTGCTTCTTCACTTAGCATGTAGAGACATACAGGAATAACTGAATATTTCTCTTAAATGTGCCACAAATGTCTTTTAACAATATTTTGTAGTAACCGAGAGAAGTGTCATGGCGGAATAAATGGCAGAAGTTCCTCAGACAGCTGTGAACACCGAGCAGTGCTTGGAGTCAGACAGACTTCATCTTTATTATACTACTCTGACTGGACTAGCAAGCAGTTAGAGTCCATGAGAAAGTAACTTCAAGTGCATGTCTGCACTGAGCATGATTATACTATGCAATATAATGTTTTCTGCAATAATTGGGGGGATTCTTAGCTAAAGAGACAAACAGAAAGCTATGGATCTACTGAATGTGTATTTTTCAAGCATTTTATTGTGGCATTCACTGTT
>NW_015505783.1:5264-5948 GCF_001515645.1 Sinocyclocheilus grahami
TTCAGTTAGGTGCATTCAGATAGACCTTTAGTAATAGATACTTGTGCATTATTTGCTCTTTACAGGTGCAGAAATGAAAGCTCCCAAGCAAAGTACTCACTGGACTAAGATGTGGAAAGACATGCTGCACAATGATCAGCAACCAAGAACAGTATTCACTGATTACCTTTAAAAATGATTCATAGTAACAGTTAGGTAATAATTATTTTACCAATGTGTTTTTTTATGTTTTAACCTTTATTAAATGTTACAGTCAAAGTGTACATATAAACGCCTCATTCATTCAAGTAAATGCATGGGTAATTTTGCAAAATGTTAAATATTTTATCTACACTTATTGTATAACTGCTGCTTTTTTGCTGTAATTGCATGGTTTTGTAAATAAATGTTCCTCATGCCAGCTTGGTCAAGCTAGCTATTTAATGGACTCGCATGACTGAAACCCATGAATAGTGGAGACTGTTCAAGGACAACAGGCTTCATAGTTTATTATAAATGTATAAATCGATTGCTGTAAATAAGTGCATAACAAAAGTCAACATAAAATATATGATTAAATGTGTACAAATATTTTAGGTTGTTTTAAACTGGAATATACTACAACTATATTTGGATATATTAATAACCGAGGGGTGCACGAGAATCAAAAACATTGAACAAGATTAGTTTTCACTTAATAAAATA
>NW_015505783.1:7406-8544 GCF_001515645.1 Sinocyclocheilus grahami
TCTGTCTCTCCAGCTGAACTTATGAACTTCCGGGAACTATTCCAGGTCCAGGTGAGCCACGTGACGATCGCGCGTGGGCTGCGTGGACGCAACTCTCTCTCTTTCCGTGGCTCTGGTTTGTGGTGGGGTGGGTTACAGAGGACGGTTTCTGTGACATCTGTCAACTTATGAAGACGTATAATCATGCCGCAATGACGGTTGCTTTTATAAACGATAATAATATTTTTTTCAAATATTATTAAAAAAAAATCAATAATCATAATAATAACTGAATTCATGTAAACGTTGTTGCGCGTTGCACCGGCTCCACCTCCACTGCGCGCAGTGCGCAGCGCCCTATTCCCGAACGCGACGCGCCGCGGCGTTAGTGCCGCTGCAGCGCAGATTGCGCAGAGCTCAGAGTAATGGCGTCCGTGCGAGACAAGCTCACGAGACTCGCGCAATGAAGCGACGGAGGGACTGCTGCTGTTAGCGGAGGGCCTTCAGAAGGGTTTGCGGGATCGCAGCGAGAGGCGCAGACTTGGCAGCAGTTGAGGACTTTGATCGGTCGAGCGCGATGATAAAGCTGAAGTCCAGCCAGACGCGCACTTACGACAGAGACGGCTACAAGCAGCGCGCGGCCTGCCTGTGCTTCCGCAGCGAGCGCGAGGAGGAGGTGACTGCTGCTGCTGTATTCTCTTCAAGCTGACACACATGATCTCCTAATGCATGCTCGCAGTAATGTGTGAGGGGTATGGCTAAACGGTCTCTGCGCACATCTGCTTGTTTGTCTTCGACAGAGTGTGTCACATAGTTAGTAAAACCTAGCCACTGGTAATTTACCCCAGTGTGACTCTGTTATTGCCACTACTTTAAACACAAAGTGAGTTTGTGATCTCATTCAAATGTTTACCAACTCATGAAGTGGTCTTAACTTTAAGTTGTTGGACATTTTACGTGTGAATGCCATGTTTTTATCTTGCAGTATAATTGCAGTATAATCGTGTAAAAATCAAACACATGATAATTGTCTGTCACCATCAGTAATGTCAGTAACATGTCATAACCCCTGGCAGCCCCTCGGGCAGGTACTCTCCAGATTTTGGTAGCCCGGAAATTAATTTAACTAGCCCAAATAAAAAAAGACCTTTAAAAAAAA
>NW_015505783.1:12577-13025 GCF_001515645.1 Sinocyclocheilus grahami
AAAATATCGATATATCGTACACACTCGATTTACCGCACAGCCCTTTTCAGAAGTCAGGAGAATAACGTTACGCGTTTATTAATGTGACCTGATATAACAACGATATCTATAGAATAGCTCTTTTCAGCCCGCTGCATTATTTCCATCCTGATTATTTTCATGTTTCCTTTGTATTCCGCTGTAAGGAGATGAAAAAAGACAATATTTAGGCTACTGAGCATTTGTGGTCTGCTCTCCCAATTTAATTAACGATATAAACCGGGAATAATTCCCTTGAATGCACTAAGGATCTTTCATTTTTCGCCGCAAATGTCTCTTTCCAGGTTTGTTTTCACACGGATGCTGTATAATCCAATTGTTGAGAAATATAGACATATTACTATAATGATATTTAACATATCCATAATATTGCTGCGGATAGAAGGAGGATCTTTAGGAGTTATTCATG
>NW_015505783.1:13035-13424 GCF_001515645.1 Sinocyclocheilus grahami
CCTATTTAATTGAGCTCTGTCTGTTTGGCGCTCGTTCACTGAAGTGAAGTTCAGCGGAGAATCCCAGAAGGCTCATGCACGCCTGACAGAATAATGGAAATATTTCTAACATTTACAGATGGAGAATAGTGTCTCTGTCAGCGGCACATGCAGCCTTCAGTCAGAGCAACTGACGGGCCGAGACGCTTAAACTAATATGCGAAACGAAACTATAAACTGTCTTACCGGTTTTTAAAGGCCTTAATATGAAGCTTGTCACATGTTTAGAACTAATTGGATCATGCACTTTCTCCGCAGCAGCTCAGTCCGCTATATTTTCAGATGCGCTCGTATCAAACTAACTTACTGCATATCGATATAAACGGTATCGCCTCATATCGAATCGAAAA
>NW_015505783.1:14135-25287 GCF_001515645.1 Sinocyclocheilus grahami
GAAAGGCTTGTTGGAAATGCAAATTCATTCCCTGCCACCAGGTGGCGCTTTAGGAGCTGAAATATTGTGCTTTCCCCGGTACCGGCTGCACACAAAGCAGCTCCGCGCTCATAAACGTTGCTTTAGCAGGAATTATAGGTCAAATGAAATTAAAATGGCAACGACACGTTTCTGAGGACAGTCGGTTCCCTTCAGATACATTCTAATAAAGACATCCGCGCCGCGTTTTTGACGCGAAACGTGCAGCACTCATATTTATTCAATAACATCACTGCCTTTTGCAGTTTAATCCAGCCGTATCGCGACACTTGTCTTTCCGTCCCAACCTGTAAGACCTCTTGAAATTATCATTAAGACATTTCTTATACCATTTAATGTATTTAAAACTTTTTATGGCCTTAAGTTTGATACAGCTCACTTTAGGAGTGTTTAAGGACCCGCGGGAGATCTGTATTTAAGAGTTGCATTCGATGCTTCGCTGGCTGTGCTGATTATATTGCTGCGGATAGAAGGAGGATCTTTAGGAGTTATTCATGGTATGCTGAAAGTAATTTGTTAATGCTTTTACACATTTAAACATTTTCTTTTAATGTGCGATGGTTGAAGTGTGCGTGAAATAATGTCACCTGTCAATGTCATTCTACACAGAGCCATAGATCACTTACAAGCTATTGCGGACAATATAACCGTACGATTATGAAATCGTTCTGCGATTATGACAGCTGTTTGCGTAGCTTCTCAGTGAACTACGGCTCTGTGAAGTAAATGCTGCTCCGTCTGAAAGCACATGAAAATACCACATTTAATAACATATTTTTACTCCAAACTCACTTCATAACGTCAGCCGAGTGTTTGAAGTAAATCCTTCTGTAAGGCATGCAACATATTTCATAGTATTCTAAACAGAGATAAAGGCTATGTCGATTAGCATTGCATTATTATATACTTTATTATAATAAAAATTATAATAATACCAACTCGGATAAACCATATATTGTCGTAGTTGTGTGTTTATTAGTCACGTTGAATCAATGAAAGCAGTTGAATCTTCAGTTTATTCAGCTGCAGCTATAGGGATTTCCTGGGTTTCTTCTGCGAGGCGTATTTGGAGGTTCAGCACGAGAGCGCCCTCTGGCCTTCAGATGGAGATTTACTGCTGATCACAGAACCGTGCTTCACTGAAAGATACGCATGACAATCGCCGCTTCTGCCTAATCACGATTTCAATTCGTGCAGCCCTAATGCGAGGGTGTTTCTAATGCAGCGTCTATGGGAGAGACGGAAAATTCTCTCCGCATCCTCCAGTCCACAGATTTCTGTGCCAACTTATTTCATATTTATCTGCAGAGAACTGATTATGCTGAAATAAAAGGTTTCAAGATGCTGTAAAATGCTACAGGATGTTATATATGTCCTGAATTCAGTGTTTCACACTTTGGTTTTATTCCCGCAGGCAGGAGTCAAAGGTACATTAGGACGATTGGTAGGCGTTTTTGAGGTGAGTGTTTTCTGATGGTATAATCAACAGTCAAAAAGAAATTGACTCCACAACAATGGTATTAGTGGTGCAGTGGCACTTCAAACAAATGCATTCTAATTCAAATGCAGTCTGCAGTTTAATGCATTTGAGGTTTTTTTATTTAGTTAGTTATTTTAAATTGGTAAGCGATCAGCAATTGATGTTTATAATTGTTTAGAATGTAATGTTTACATTTAACCCCCTTTTGCACAATATGTATCACATAGCTTACGTATTGACAAGGAGTACATTTACAGGTGCATCTCAATAAATTAGAGCTTCCTTCTGCTGACCAGCTTTTTGTAGATGCTGATTTCATTTTCCAGCAGGATTTGGCACCTGCCCACACTGCCAAAAGCACCAAAAGTTGGTTAAGTGACCATGGTGTTGGTGTGCTTGACTGGCCAGCAAACTCACCAGACCTGAACCCTATGAACCCCAATCTATGGGGTTTTGTCAAGAGGAAAATGAGAAACAAGAGACCAAAAAATGCAGATGAGCTGAAGGCCACTGTCAAAGAAACCTGGGCTTGCACACCACCTCAGCAGTGCCACAGGCTGATTGTCTCCATGCCACGCCGAATTGAGGCAGTAATTAAAGCAAAATGAGCCCCTACCAAGTATTGAGTACATGTACAGTAAAGGAACATACTTTCCAGAAGGCCAACAATTCACTAAAAATGTTTTTTTTTATTGGTCTTATGAAGTGTTCTAATTTGTTGAGATAGTGAATTGGTGGGTTTTTGTTAAATGTGAGCCAAAATCATCACAATTAAAAGAACCAAAGACTTAAACTACTTCAGTCTGTGTGCACTGAATTTATTTAATACACAAGTTTCACAATTTGAGTTGAATTACTGAAATAAATGAACTTTTCCACGACATTCTAATTTACTGAGATGCACCTGTATTTGTCATTGCCTTTAAATTGCACATTATTTGGGAAACAACATTGGGCATGTGAAATAACATTAAAAAAACATTCTTCTTTTAATTGCAATTATTGATTTGTAATAATTAGAATTTTACATCCAGTTAATCAAAGAAATAATAGATTGGTTTATTCTCAAAATAATCATTAGTTGCAGCCATATTTTTAATGCGTCACTAAAATATTATTGCTTGTGATTCGTGACCCTGGACCACAAAACCAGTCGGTTTTGTATGTATGGTTTGTTAGGATAGGACAATATTTAACTATTTGAAAATCTGGAATCTGAGGGTGCAAAAAAATCAAAATATTGAGAAAATCATCTTTAAAGTTGTCCAAATGAAGTTCTTAGCAATGCATATTACTAATCAAAAATTAAGTTTTTATATATTTACGGTAGGAAATTTACAAAATATCTTCATGGAACATGATCTTTACTTAATATCCTAATGATTTTTGGCATAAAAGACAAATCTATAATTTTGACCCATACAATGTATTGTTGGCTATTGCTACAAATATACCCAGCGACTGAAGACTGCTTTTGTGCTCCAGGGTCACATTTAGTATTTCCCATGAGGCTGCTGAAAAAAGTTGTTGTTCTTTACAGAACAAAGACAGGAAGCATAGAACGTATGTCTATGTTCTCATCGTCACTGAAGTTCTGGAGGACTGGGAGGATTCAGTAAATATTGGTAAGAAAAAAAAACTACTGTTTTGCTGCCTTTACTTCGTCAAACCCATAATTACGTAATTTATTTAGAAAGTGGCAGTAACCGCATCAGTTGATTTTCGATATGCATGTTTTTGCAATTTTGTTTTATCCAATTATACTTGCTTGAGTTTTTTTGTTTTGCTCCATTCAACTCCAAAGATGCACATGGATCCATTTTTGCAGTTACAAGCATTGCCATAGAAACAAATAAGAGCAGCTCAGAGCGCAGTCTCAAAATCCGCTGCTGATTACCATAATTCTGTGGCGCTATGTTGACTGGTTTCTGGTGCCTCTCGTTGTTCTCAGGTAGGAAGAGGGAGTGGTTTAAGACAGAAGATGCCCGGCGTGTGCTGCAGTGTCACAAACCTGTGCAAGCATCTTACTTCGAAGCCCTTCAGCAGGACTGTATGACCAGCAACGGCACGCCTCTGGTGGCCACTTACAACATTAATCAAAACTCTCTCTCCAGCATCAGATAACCACCACACCAAGCACAGAAGCCTCGGCGAAATTCTCCAGCATTTTCCACCTTTTCCTACCCGACTGAAATCCTATACTGCAACTACTATCACGTCTTTTTTATTTCAGTGCGCTAATGGCTGCATCACATGAAAGCTGATTGCCTTACCAGTAGGGCTGCACAATTAATTAATTAATCAATCGAATTTCTAATCGCGATTACAATTATGGATGCCACAATTACATAATCGTTCAAAGTGGCAATTAGTCCACTTATGTTATTCTGCATGCTTAAGATGTTTTTTTCTTTCTACATGTTATCTTAAGGGTTTTTCCATTGTTTTAGTTTTAGTATAACATTATAATACCATTCATATTTTAACTTTTTTTATAATTTAACGAATAAACCAATCCGATGTATATTTGACATTTGAGGCTTAATACTATAGAAAAGCACTAAAGGTTTTTCAGGTAGAGTGTTTTCAGCTTGTTTATTTTCATATAAAAATATGGCATGCGTCAAACAATGGTATAAACATCATTCAGTGTAAATTGTGATAATCGTAATTAATAATCGCAATTACAATTTCAAGGGAATAATCGACAATTATGATTTTTGTCATAGTCGTGCAGCCCTACACCAGCCTTTTTTAGTGTTCAGATGAAGATCACGGTCTGGGGACATGTGACATAAAAGTCTTAGCAAATGACCGCTTGTCCGTTTCTTCGTCCGTTTTAAGGAATACTTGCATGAGATTCTCTTTTCCTAATGCCAACTACACTTCACTCTTGCGTCTTGAAATAAGTAGTGTTTAAAGAGGAAGCTGTCAGAAGTGTTTGTAATGATGTTGTGGATATGCTGTTGTATAGAGTTGGTTGAGTTTTTGCATGAATCGCATATTCATAGTCTTCGTTCTTTAAACTGCTAAACAACAGAGGTTATGTCTTTAATTGATCAAAGTAGTTGAAATCTTAAGTCGTATTGCCAATATTACACACTCATGTTGAGAATTTCTCTCAAGACGCAGCTACTGTCAAGTTAGTTTTCAAGAGCACATTTTCAAAAAGTTTTAACTACTGCTTTCAAGCAATTAATCGCGATTAATCGCATCCAAAATAAGGGTTTTGTTTACACAATATGAGTGTGTACTGTGTATATTTATTATGTATATATAAATACACGCAGTATATTTTTTGAAGATATTTACATATTTGTATAATTATATTATATATTAATATATTTAATTTACTGCTGTCAAGCGATTAATCGCATCCAAAATAAACGTTTTGGTTTACATAATATATGTCTGTGTGTGTGTGCCGTGTATATTGATTATGAATATATAAATACACATGCATGCATATATTTAAGAAAAATTTTATGTTTATATAATATAAATTATATGAATATAAATACATGTAAATATTTTCTAAATATATACTGTATGTGTGTGCTTTTTTATGTATATATAAATACACGCAGTATATTTACATATTTGTATAATTATATTATATATTAATATATTTAATTTACTGCTGTCAAGCGATTAATCGCATCCAAAATAAACGTTTTGGTTTACATAATATATGTCTGTGTGTGTGTGCCGTGTATATTGATTATGAATATATAAATACACATGCATGCATATATTTAAGAAAAATTTTATGTTTGTATAATATAAATTATATGAATATAAATACATGTAAATATTTTCTAAATATATACTGTATGTGTGTGCTTTTATATATACATAATGAAAATACACAGTACACACACATTATGTAAACAAAAACTTCTTTTGGATGCGATTAATCGCGATTAATAGTTTGACAGCACTAATATAAACAACATTTTTCTTAAATATATACTGTATGTGTGTGTATTTACATATCCATGATAAATATACACAGTACACACACACATATTATGTAAACAAAAACTTCTTTTGGATGCGATTAATCGCGATTAATCGTTTGGCAGGACTAGTCCTAATGTTGATGGGGTTTGGTAGTGAAGCGTCTAGTGTGGTGGATTTTCTGGGTCTGCAATCCCAGATGTGAGAAAGCATTTAAATAAGTGGCTTAATGCGATGCTCAGTCCAGTTTACTGAGAGCACTGGTTTCGCTGTGGTACAGGATTTAATGTGAGACCGAGGAGAGACTTTCTGGGCCTGTTTGGGACATCCTCAGTATCGTGAATCAGTGGTCAAACACAGGACCGTCTCAGCAGCTGTAGATGTCAGATTCTTCTTCATTCTTACCGTTCTTATCCGAGCGTTTCGCACCAGTATTCATAGCACAATGGCAACAATATACCAACTTCTCAGTTTTAGTTGTGCTAATCTCAGTTTATTGTCTGTCCGCTCATAAACTATACGTATGTGCGTGGATCTGTGTACAGTACGCGTGAAGTAATGTGAATAATCAAAGGACTTGATGCCAAGGTTAGCCGTCTACCTAATAAACTGCCTCTCATGTAAGAGCATCGATTTCGTTTGAAATGTTTACAGCTTGATTGTAGTTTCTGTTCAGACACTGGATATTCACTGACCTCTGTTCTTTTGTTGTAGATGACTGTTAACGGTGCCATTTCTTTCTTTTTTTTCTAGGGCTTAAACAAGTTAGTCTGTCCTGATTATAAAATGCTTCCTTTTTAATTTTTTATTGGTTTATGATTTATGAAATCGTCACAAGCATGTGCTTCAAATGAGAATAGTTTAGGTCTCAAGTAAACTTGTCTTCTCAGTATTTCAATGTTTTGTTTTTTTCTCTTAAATCAGAAAGCACAAAAGTTAGTTTATTGTGGATAACTTCTAAAATTACCAAATCTAAAATGTTCTAAAACAGGAGAAATGTCCCGTGCTATTGTAATAAGATTAGTTAGTTAAACCCAATCCAAAGCTGGTCCTCCAATGTTTGTATAAAATGCTTCTTTTTCAGTAGTGAGCTCAAAACCTGTGGCAGAGGATTATCAATCTCTGCACATTTATTGCAATCATGAGTGAAATATGTGAATAAGCAATGATCAGATGGCTCTGCGAATCTCTTCTCTGCAGGTCTAATAACAGACTTGTCCTTCAATTGTAAATGCTTGAAAGAAAAAAATATTGGAGTTTTTACACTTACTACATTGGTGGTGTTGTAGAAAGAGATGTTTTGGTGTAAAGTATTAATTATTTCTGGAGTAAACTGAAAGCATTTCAAGAATCTCTCAGTTGTTGCCCTTTTCTGACGTTTCAAGCACACTGTTTAGCCTGCTGTATGTGATATTGGGAAAAGACATTTTGACACAAGATTGTATAACAGTTGTGTCAGTGATCTATAAATAAAAACAAAAGATGCTAGGTGCATATCACGAGTTGCATTGGCAGGCCAAAGAAACTGGCACTGACAGTGACTCACAAACTGTAATCTGTTACTGATTCCATGACAAGAATTGTAGTTAGTAACGTAATCCATTGCATTACACATTTTAGCTAATATTACTTAATGCATTTAGCAGACGTTTTTATCCAAAGCGACTTGCAGCGCATTCAGGCTATACATTTTTTACCAGTATGGTAAAATAATATATATATTGCACGGCTCTGTGGAATACTTGATTCTGATTGGTCAGTCGCGACATCCTGAGGTATGTTATCCCTTGATAATAACCGGTAAAAGCTGATAACACAGGCTCATCCGGGTAACCGCAGTCGGCGCTGTACTCTTGCTTGAACTGTTTTTTCTTGGTGGAAGCTTTGCGTTTGTGTAGCTAGTAAAATATTAAAACTCGATTCAAAATGGTGTACAATTATTTAATAATGTCATCCTGGTATCGCGGCCTCGCTCTCCTTTCGTACAGACAAATGTGGTAAGGTTTTAAAACATTTTCGTCTTAATTCTTTTATTGCCTTAATTATTTTTGTGGTGAAATGTCTTCACGGAAGCTTTGCGTTCAGATATTTCAACTCAAATCAATATTTCGTGTCTAATTATTTACTTATGTGCCAAGTAGCCGTGTAATAAGCGGGATAATGTACATCCAGCCAGTTGTTATAGCAGAATAACCCCCTTCAGGCTGATACAAGACTCCTGATCACCCTGTCGAGGTTTATTCTGAGATAACAACCGGCTGGATGTACATTATCCCTTACATATAATATAATCTGACTACTTTTAGATAACTTAACTCATTTATCACATTGCTTTAAATAGGACAATCTTGTATCCATATTGATATAAAAATACAAAGAGTAAGAAAATCTACTCCATTTGTTGTAATTAACAACATGAAGTGGATTAAACATTATTATTTGTGAAGTAACTGCAGGGGCTTCGTGAGAAGCTAATAATTAACTCACAAAAAATTTACAATTAAAATAATTTCAAAAACAAAATAAAACTACAAAAACTAAATATTTTATTTGTTTGCCTGCATGTCATTTGACTATAAGCCAGTGTCAGAGAAGCGTTACGTGCAAATGTGATACTTCCTCATTAAAATATTGATTTAAAAAACCTCAGGGTACTTCAAGTAAATATATTAGGTGTAAGAGGTTCGGATATAGGGGGGTGAATTGTTCTTTTAAATGTCCTTTGGTCAGTCTATAGCGAAACGTGAACAACATGAATTGTAACAGCTGCAGTTTCTGAGAAATATCCGTCACCTGGCTGTTCTCCCACACAGGTATTTGTGTGAGGGATATTACACCTTAATCAGATTCATTTAATGCTTTATAAGTAAGATGCAACAAGGTGAAAGAGTACTTGTCAGTCTTACTGACATCACATTTAATGTGTTTTACATAATATTTATATCCTCTGAGCAAAGATTATATAACTGTTGAATGTTTGGCAAACCTGAAGGGCAAGGCATGGGTGTATGATTATGCATAACTATTCATATCGCCCTCCACACAAAAACATCTATGCTCTTGAATTCTCACACTCAGTATTAGACTGAAACCTAAAGACTCCAGAAGAATAAGATGCAAAAATGACTGGAGGTGAAAACAATCGAAAAATGCATACTGTACAATTCGTTTAAAGGGGTCATGTGATGCGATTTCAATTGTTCCTTTCTCTTTGGAGTGTTACAAGCTCTTGGTGCATAAATAAGATCTGTAAAGTTGCAAAGACTAAAGTCTCAAATCCAAATCGGCTTTCACCGTGGACGAAGCGGAGTCCAGCCCGGGGTCGTCACATGTGGTTGCCGCTCATTCATCGCATCCGCCAGACGCGCCGTTCTCGACTCCGCCACCTCAGCTCACTCTAGCCAAACGGGGGTTCGGCTCACGCTAGCCCGCTGTGTTTTTCGTTGTGAAAGTGAAACTACTTTGTTTGATCTTCCAAAAGAGGACACGACTACAAATCAGTGGTTAAGTTGTATTTCTGTTCCAGAACAGTTTAACTGTTGGAGGACTGTTTCCTGATCCTGGGAGAGTAGACTACAATGCCGGCTGTTCTGACTCACGGAAGTACGTTTTAATTTAAAGGATTTGCCACTGACGATTCAAACACGAGTTTTGAGCAGTGTAGAGTAGCGCTTGTTGTTTGTCGTTTCTCCGATCAGAAATGCATGAAAAAGAGTTTTGTTTACACGGCGCGATGCAATGCAACGCGTAAAAAGACAGTATAAATCATTATAATCCATAATTATGTCCCCACTGGATGCAACAAATGCCTTGTTTATAATGGGTTTTAATGTTTTTGTCTCGTCGCTCCAGCCTGCCACGGCATCCCAGTATGGTGAGGGGCATAACATTTCCATCACACGCTTGAAGTATTCGGCCAATCACAACGCACTGGATAGCTGGCCAATCACAGCACACCTCACTTTTCAGACCGATGAGCTTTGTAAAAATCGACGCGTTTCAGAAAGGCGGGGCATAGAGGAGAAACAATAATGTACAGTATGTGGAAAAGAATGTGTTTTTTGAACTTTAAACTGCATAAACACATTTCGTTACACCAAATAATGTTCTTTTTAGCAGTATTATATGACCCCTTTAAGAGCATTTATGTAGATCGGGGGCGCATTCTCTTCAAAAACAAACGTGATCCACTGCATCTTCAGCGGCTCAGATGTCGGGAGAAAAATAACGACTGCTATGTTCATTACTACATCCAAACAACAGAACACCTCAATCGCTTAGAGGAGTCATTCTTGTCTACATCTGCTCCGGCGGTGAAACAATGGTGGACTGATGACAGTCACTCGGGGCGGGTCTAAGGTAAGACACAAGTCCAGTCTGTGCTGAAAGGTTACTGTCAATCAAACTATAGTGGGAGGGGCCTGTCTGTGTGATGTCACACAGACAGGCATCTGAGATCGGCTCGATTTGAGAAAGGGGTAAACATTTACCCAAATTAAAAAAAAAAAAAAACACTGGGTGGATTTTTATCATTTTAGGGTGGTTGTGTACACACACTGCCAACACACATTTCAGTTCAAACAACTTGTAAAAGTGCATGTAGCATCATATGACCCCTTTAAAAGGATTATATATATAGGTATATACATATAAGCTTATAATATATATATGGGCCATTCTACAGAATTCTTAGATATTTATTAAGATCCTTCAATTATCTATTGAGACCCACAATAATATTTAAAACATTAGTAAGCTTAATATGCTGTATATGAAATCGTCATTTATTGGGTACTTTCAGTACAGTACTTTTCAGTTCCCAAACCCCTAAATTTCAACTTATAATGATATTGAAATATTTTTTTGTTTTTTATTTCCCTTGTTGTTTTTAAAAGTATATTTTTGATCCTTTTAAAAAGTGAAGTTAAAAATGTATATATTTATTTTATATTTTCTTTGTAAATTATGAAAGTTTATGTAAAAAAACTGTATCCTGCATTTTTCATGTCACTACCATAACAGTGTATGTTTTAGTCCACTGGCCGAGACTGATTTGAACTAAACCCACACATTTCCGATCAGGAAACATTCCTGTGTCCCCCTCTCTCATAGCTACAAGCTAGGGCTGGGCAATTTTGCAAAAAATTTTAATCTCGATTTTTCCAGAATGTTTGACCGATTCTCGATTTTTTACGATTTTTAACTAGTCAACTTGAAAATGTAACTACAACATGATTCAAGTTACTTTTACTTTATTAACCCTTTAGTTAGAATTTGAGAAAATTCTATTCTAAGTGCAGCACACATGAAGTTGTCAACATGGTGTAAATGTTAAACAAATCACTTGTTAAATATCTTTGCAGAAAAGATGCATAAACTACAAGTACATATTGTACAAACTTGTCTTGTACATATTATGTGTTCAGAAATAATACGAGGAAAATGCTTTTAATATTTTTCAAAAGTCAAGGTAATTCAAATTCAAAATGACTGAAGGTAGACTTTTATTAACTATAAATGTTCTGTAAAAACAACAGCAGCTTTCAGCTTGTCACCATGATGCAAACATGAAAAATCAGACATACAGTTAGTAGTTCTTTACAGGTGTTTTATTCGATTGCGCTGCTCTTCCATAGTTTTTTCTGTGTAAACATGGATGTGTTTGACTGTTGT
>NW_015505783.1:25297-42790 GCF_001515645.1 Sinocyclocheilus grahami
CGCTGTACTCTTGCTTGAACTGTTTTTTCTTGGTGGAAGCTTTGCGTTTGTGTAGCTAGTAAAATATTAAAACTCGATTCAAAATGGTGTACAATTATTTAATAATGTCATCCTGGTATCGCGGCCTCGCTCTCCTTTCGTACAGACAAATGTGGTAAGGTTTTAAAACATTTTCGTCTTAATTCTTTTATTGCCTTAATTATTTTTGTGGTGAAATGTCTTCACGGAAGCTTTGCGTTCAGATATTTCAACTCAAATCAATATTTCGTGTCTAATTATTTACTTATGTGCCAAGTAGCCGTGTAATAAGCGGGATAATGTACATCCAGCCAGTTGTTATAGCAGAATAACCCCCTTCAGGCTGATACAAGACTCCTGATCACCCTGTCGAGGTTTATTCTGAGATAACAACCGGCTGGATGTACATTATCCCTTACATATAATATAATCTGACTACTTTTAGATTACTTAACTCATTTATCACATTGCTTTAAATAGGACAATCTTGTATCCATATTGATATAAAAATACAAAGAGTAAGACAATCTACTCCATTTGTTGTAATTAACAACATGAAGTGGATTAAACATTATTATTTGTGAAGTAACTGCAGGGGCTTCGTGAGAAGCTAATAATTAACTCACAAAAAATTTGAAAAAAGTAATCTGATTACATAACTCACATTACTTGTAATGCGTATATATATATATACACAATATAGATGTAAGCAAAATCTTAATAGGTTAATATAACCCTTCTAATTAAATTAATATTACTGTTTCGGTAGTGACATATTTGGAGAAGAGGACAAATATTCCAAAACCTTCTCAAAATACAATATGAGATTTAACTGCACAAATACTAGTAAAGTGCACATTGGATATTATAATTTTTTTGGGGGAACAATATACTTTTTTTTTTTCTCAAGACGTTTTTCTCTCAACATGAGGACAGGAGAGCTGTCAGTCAATAAATTGGAAAAAATAACTTGCATTACTTTTTTGAAAAAGTAACTCAGATATTCTCTTGTAAATTAAAAAGTAATGCATTACTTTACTAGTTACTTGAAAAAAGTAATCTGATTACATAACTCACATTACTTGTAATGCGTATATATATATATACACAATATAGATGTAAGCAAAATCTTAATAGGTTAATATAACCCTTCTAATTAAATTAATATTACTGTTTCGGTAGTGACATATTTGGAGAAGAGGACAAATATTCCAAAACCTTCTCAAAATACAATATGAGATTTAACTGCACAAATACTAGTAAAGTGCACATTGGATATTATAATTTTTTTGGGGGAACAATATACTTTTTTTTTTCTCAAGACGTTTCCAACTGTGACTTTGGACCAATTCTGTAGATGTATGTACAGTATATACACACACACACACACACACACACACATATATATATATAGAGAGAGAGAGAGAGAGAGAGAGAGAGAGAGAGAGAGAGAGAGAGATAAAACATAATTGTACCCCCATGATACAGTGGAAATAACAATCCATGAATAATATAGTTCTTCTAAACCACGGGCTGGATTGTAGAAATCCCCCAGCGTAAGATATCAGTGGCGTGTTTTTCTCGCATCCCTGAGAAAGGCGTCGTGGTTGGCGGAGGCTCCCGGTCGCTGGGCACCGCGCATGTGAACCACCCCCTCCCGCGGAGAGCGCACACATCGCTGCGCACTTCGGGATCTGGCGCGGGGTCACCTTCCATCGCTGCGAACGAGCGCTCCCACATCGTTCTCGGTAGGAAACAATCATATTTTCATCTTACGGCTTATGCTGAATATCACTGTGTGGTGCATATTTGACCCGGGCATTGCTTTGTGTAAAAGTGCTTCTGTTCAAGCCTTCTGTTCTATCCTAAATAGTCGCTTTTGGTGCTTGTTTGAGGTGTATTTCGTGCATGGCATCATGTTAAACACCGACGAAATATATAAAATAAATATAGCTAGCGAGCGATTCAGGTGCGTCGTTATTGCTTTGGTATTATATTTATAAATATTAAATCCAGGCTATGCATCCAGCGAGTAAATAGACATGTTTTACATAAAAAAAAAAACGTGACTGTCGTTATTAAAATGTCGGGAATTTCACGCAAAGCAATGTCACGTTGGATAGCCAGCAGCGCAAATGAATCATTTTAGCCAAAGACAAATCTGAGCAAGGCCATGTTGATAATCAGGCTCGCCTGAATGTTATTTCCAAGCTTATGAACATCAATCATGACATATCAGCTATGCTTTCATTGATACAGATGGTTTTTCTTCAAGTGCACTACTGGTTGGCGTTGCTTTTAGGCAGATGGCGAGGAGTGGTAAACAAAACAAAGACAATATCACTGAAGGAATCACATCTGAGCTATAGAAATATCAATCTGCTTGGGGCTATTTTATCCAATGCAGGATTAAAATGAAAAGGCATCGGGCATGTTTGCAATAAAATTGAGTGCGACTCAATGAAGGCATCCCGACTGGTCGTTATGTAACAGCTAGCAACAACAACAACACTTGACAGTCATCGATGAAGAAGAGCAGGAGCCATCAGCACACGCTGCGGAGACATTCACCACCACACAGCTCGAGATATGAATGCATTTGGGTTTTCTTTTTGTGAAACGGTATAATATAAGGATAATTAATGCTTTAGACCAGCATGTCTCCTTCCTTAACCATGTTATAATGCACGGAAAGCCTGTACGTGGCAAACGCGTGTGGTGCGTAACGTTCAGAAGCTCCTCAAGACACTGCAGATCTACAGAAGACTGATGGACGTGCCCCCCGTGGTTTTCTAGCCAATCAAACTGCTACATTCATGCAGGCCGCATCTATCAGGCATCTCCTTCATGGCTGCAAATATTATACTCTTATTATACACATATAGGCTATCGTTTTGATACACACACGAGAGCTCAAGTTGAGAGGTCACTGTTTTTTTGTTTTTTATTCACTTAAAAGAAATCGGTTCATTAGGATATTTAATTGTTTAATTAAAAAACAAATTCAATGCTAGTGTAGTTTGACTGTTTAGCTCAATAGCCTGGATGAATATCTCTTTGTTTTGTTGTGTATTGAATTGGCTGGCGTGTTGGAGCTGTCCGCGGTGCTGAAACCACATGTGCCTTCTTTATCATTAAAAGTGATGCATCCACGTCTACTCTAATATATGACATTAAGAGCTTAGAAAATGTCTTTAGCTAGCATTTCCATTCACATGTACATGCATGTTGTTGCAGCCAAAATGACAGCACTGTCATGAGTTGTCAGAAATATGTGAAACAAAGTTTCGTGACATTTTCTCAGACATTGCAACAGTTCTGTGTGGCAGTTTGAGACACGTCATTATATCATTATCAGGCTTTATTATCCTGTTTTCCGGCATTTGCAATTGTATTGAATGGATATGTACCACAACACAACAAAGAGGAATCAAGCTTTTCCCATTTAGAGTTTAATTATGTTTTGTGTTCTGCTGGAAGATCATTGTTTTATGTCATTAAAAGGATCTGATGTCAACGCAGCCATATTATGAGCAGATGCGTTGAGATCTCACAGACAACACTGACTGAATGGATCTGAGATCTCATCTTAAACACTAATGAATGATCGTAGCTTCAAGCTAACGCTGTCGGTACATTCATCCGAGATGATAACAACATTTTATAGCTCATCTTTCATTTCAAAAGCCTAATTTAAGAAGAGAAGAGACGGGAGAAATATGTGCGATTGTGAAGTGTTTATTCGTGATGGTAGGTGTTTTTTTCCCATGACTTTCATGAGCTCACAGCTTCAGTCCCCCGGAGTAACCCGGGGTTATGTGTCTCGCTCAAGGGCAAATGGCTCATTCCTTGCAGGGATCTTCCGGTTGCACCGCAACACCTTCATAACTCTCCTCTCTGCTATTGTAGACAGCCTTTTTAACCTCTTGGCCACTCTCTTTTGTTTTTGACGTAGTGTTGTCTTCTTAGGGGTGCAACATCAACATCACTTCTTCAATTACATGTCTTACTGGAGCAGTTCTATGTCAGATTCATGCTTAACACTCAATAGTACGGTGGGTTTTTTCAGGGAACATGACCAAACTAACTGCAGCGAAGTGCAACATCCAAATCATGAGTCCTCTGTGTTGTCCTTTATATAAAGTGATGGGAATTTGAATCCATGTTCCTTAATGCGATTATAGAACAAGTTAGTGGTTATTTTCTAGATGATCATAAGAGTATATTCCAGATAAGATGCATTTTGCCTTGTGGAGCGGAGAATTGTCCAGTAAAGTTTTGTTGTATAGTTTGTGCCCTTGCATCGTTTCTAAGCTAATTATCTCCTAGCGAATCACTTGTCTTGTACCACTTACATCTTGTGTGTTGCTTATAATAAAAGTTTCTGTAAAATGAACACATAATTTAAAAAAATGTGTGTAATAGGTGACACTGCCGTAAGTTTACTGTCATTCCAAATATAATTTTAAATGTCACATCCTTCAACAATAGCCTCTTTGTATAGCTGCATTACATACATAGTAACTGAAATGTTTTGCACAAACTGTAAAGATCAGACTGAAACGATCAGGGATGTTGTTAAAAATAAATCAGACTTTTTCTTTTTCTTTTTTAGTTTCTGAATGTTTATTAAACACACCTTTTCCCTCATAAATGTACAGTTTACGTGAGGATCACACATTTGTTTGGACTGAAATAATAAAATCCTTTATCTGCTTGGTCACTTATGAATCATGTTGAGAGAGAGAATAATAAACCAACCAAAGAATACACTAAATGCCAGGATAGTCTGCTGAAAGCAAACTAATGTAAAATATATTTTTAAAATAGTTTTAGCACTGTTTTCCATATTGACGTTACATAGTATTTTTGTTGTTTTATAGTATACATATCTAAACATTCTTGAATCAAGATACATTTACTTGAGAAGCAAAATGACAATATATTAGGTATTGTTTTCAGAAAAAAAAAAAATTATTACAATTTTGTTAGTTTTTTGCTTAAAGCTTTACGGTAAAAAACCGGCAGCTGTGGTTGCCGGAATTTTACCGTAAAAAATACGGTAGCAACGTTTTAGGTTTTACGGTTTTAACTTAAATGTACAGTTAAATACCGTAATTTCATTAACTGATATAATGTTAATATACCAACCTATTGAAGTACTGAAATCTGTTTTGTACCTTTGTAATACACTGATAACCACCAAATGCAGGAGGTGATGAGAAAGTCACATGATGAACCAAAACCCATCACAAACAGCTTTTAAATAATAACATATATAGAAGGTGCACAGAGTCATTTACACAAACACCAAACACCATCACGGTAACACACATGAAGCTGAAATAATGCAATAAACATTCATTTAACAACATTAGGTGTAACACACAACCCTAATATACAAAACTGATAAGAACAAACTAAGAAGAAACATAGTTATTTCAACAAAAAAACATCAAATTTGAAATGTAACGCAGGGAATTCTGGGAATGTCAATTTAATGTATTTTCCACTTCCAAAAACGGTATACTACCGTAAAATTAATGTCCAATACATGTAATGTCCAATACAGTTTTTCACCGTATATAGTAGGGGAATTTACCGTTAACCATTTAACAGGTTTTTACTGTAGCATTTTTACAGTCTTTTACCGTTAAATTCACGGTCATTTTTTACAGAGTTGCTTTCTCTTAGAATTATTTTTCTTACCCCATTGTCATCTTTTTTTCTTTTCTTTTTTTGCAGTGTAGGCATATTTCTATATTCTATATATGATGACTTTCTACAGAGTTGATTGACAAAAAGTTATATATAAACAAATCTGATTAGTTCTTGGGTGGAGCCAACCACATTCATGTGTCTGGAGTGTTGAGCGCATCCCTTAGGCAGCTGTCAGTTCCTTTTCTCCAGTGGCAGGACTGTGGACCCCAGCATGCACTGCAGCATGAATGACTCATGCAAACTACTGTGCTGTGCTACTGTTTACTGTGCTGTTTGCACTGATGTTGTGTGTGCTGCATCTTTGAGGTGCCTGTCATGTGCTGTAGTGTAAACTGCACATCTCTGTGTGATTATTGAATGTCACCATTACGTTTATCCATTTCTTCACACAAGAGTCACATTCTGAAGACTGTGTTGGTTGCTCTTTTCCATATGATTACAACGTTTTACCATAGCCATTATCTTTGTTTGAGAAACTGATTAAATATACAGTTTTCTTCTTGTTCCTGTTGCACATATAGTTTGAAATCAGCCTGAACTATTCAGAACTGAATCAGATGTGAATGGTTGTGGCTTCAGTCTGAGTTGACCAGTGGCACTCTGACCGTTACCTGGCCTTGCCACTGCTTTACACTGAGAAGAAACACCTACTGGATGCTTCCGTTTGTTGTAATGGCATTTAATTACTTTTGCTGCTTAGTTGCACTGTAGTCAGGTTGTAGCCAATTTTTTGAGAATATTACATTACTATAGCTTATTTTTAAAACGTAAGACAAATAAAGAATATATCTCTCTTTTGTGGCTCTGCAAAAAAATAAGATATATACTTGCATGTTTATACCCAGAAGGACAGCGATCTTTTTATAAATAGATTAAATAGCAAAAGCCATCTGTTACACTTTATGCTTCTTGTGTTTCGTCTTTTTTATTTTTTTTGCAGGTGCCCTCTTGTGTTAGCCACACAAAAACAGATAAGCCATTTAGCTATTGAGTTGTTCCAAGATGACCTGCCTCCAATATCTGATAATTTTATCCATAAAATTACCAATTAGCTAAAATTTGCAAAACCTGTGCATGTACAAATGCTACTTCAATAAACACTTACATTTGCACAAGAGTTACTGAGAGCTAACGAGCCTGAACAAAAGTTTGGTGAGTTGTCGAACACGGTTCACTTGGCGCTGTAATGATTTGTTTTGCTAGAGACAATAAGATCGATGATTTGAATAGGAATAGCTTTAACTGCAGCAACACACGTCAATGACTGCTAAATGTCTATTTAATGACCAAATTAATTAGTTACAGACTTCACTACTCAACTAATCTGATTAATCATTAAAGACCTAATCTTTTTTTTTTTTAATTAGAAGAAAGTTTAATGTAGAGAAGTCACTGATGCAGCATTTAGCTGTGTTTATGAGGTAGGGAGCGCCAGCTGAACCACTGGCTGATTTGCATTGCTTGACCTACAGTAAGTATTCGCTGCTGGACTTCAAGGTACACAAGTTCACGTTGGTTAGTTCAGGATACTCTTGTTGTCTTCACGAAGAAAATGGCTGAAAGTGGCTGTGAGTGAGTGATGTCAAGCATAGCAGCTGCTAATTGGGGTTCATCGATTATGTGAAGTTGGGCTTTTATACAGTAAGCATTGTGCGTCAAGCACTCAGCATATTGGGAAGGAACAGCAATGTTAAGAAGTTATGCATAGCTTATCTGGAATTTGTCTTGACTGAGAAATGCAAAACTGGTAAGGAGAGACTGACATTCTTCTACGTCAGACTTGATGATCGATCTGACAGCTTTATAGTAAGAGGTTCAGATGCTACTTTCCTTGTGCTCACATTATCTGTCCAGGGTGCTCCCTTAATCCAGACCACACACTCTACATAGGGCATCTACCCCCCAAAGAGACACCATCTTATGCTATGCTCTTCTGCTCTCCCTCCAGCCTGTTCAGGAGGGTCAATCATGTTTCATGCTCAACATTGATCCTTGCCAATTTCATTTTTTAATTTTTAATTTTTTTAATTAAATTTTTCAACTGAGTAGCTATGTACAACTTGATGCTCATGATTCAATGGTTGGCCATAACAGTAATGAATTTGAGGTAGTGAACATTACTAGTCATGAGAATTTTAAGAGTGGATTTCTGCTAATCACATGGTGAGGACTGATTGAAGGACTCCAAACAAGTTTGCGTAACCTGCCAAACCAGAACCGGAGCATCCTACACTCTTAAAAATTAAGGTGCTTAAAAGGTTCTTCGTAGCGATGCCATAGAAGAAGCATTTTTGGTTCCACAAAGAACCATTCAGTCAAAGGTTCTTTAAAGAACCATCTCTTTCTTACCTTTTTATAATCTGAAGAAACTTCTTTCGCCACAAAGAACCTTTTGTGAAACAAAACAGATGTTAAAGTTTCTTTATGAAACCATTTAGACAAAAAAAGTGTCTTCTATGGCATCGTGAAGCACCTTTATTTGTAAGAGTGTAAGGTCTGGAGATAATGATGATAGGGGGTCACTGGCGGACCAACTGAGCAACACGATGGAGATACAGACTGGAACTAGGCCTATTATGAATGAGTTTTTCAGCAGATCTGACTCCTAGTCTTTGGTCTTCTTAGCCATGTTCCTGCCCTCACATCCTCCATCCCTCCTTCCTATGTCTTCAGCTAGTGAGGCTACTCCTGAGGGTAACTCTACTCGTACTGCATTTTTAAAAAACTTCTAAACTCAATATCTGGGAGAGCTTGGGATACTGGAGGAACAAGCTTGACAGAATCAGTCTTGGTGCCCATGAGTGGCATCCAGTTCTGATGGGTCCAACAGTATCTCATCTACCTCTTTCAGTACTGTGCCTGTCCTTGAATAGTTTGGAGCTGCAGACGAGGAACCTCAATAGTCATCCTTGGCCTACATGCTACAAGGACAAGTTGCTCTCTCTTCATGCATCATGAAGACCTTTGAGAGGCTTGTGCAGAAACATGCCCAGACATTGATCTTGCACATAAAACATGGATAAACCACCAAGAGAGCAGACGAAACCATGCACACACTGTAACAAAGACCTAGAAAAGTCCCCTAAACCCATTGCAATATGTCTACCATGCACAGATTATTATTTTGGAGAACTCTGAACTATAGGCAAGGCAAGCAGATCAATATACTGTAGATCTAGATCTTTAGTTTCTAATAGTTAGTGCTGGCCACATGGCTATCTATAATAACAGACATGATAAAAGTATGTAGAAAATAAAAACTGATGCAGATGGGTGATGCAAGTATGCATCATTGAAGATGTTTGGTTCTTTTAGAAACGGTTTGTTGATAAATAGCATTACCATTTTTAGATGTATTGAAATGACTATTGAAAAAGGTTTCTTGGGTAACTGAGTGACTTTACAAATATTTTCTTGAGGATCAGTTGCTGCTATGAGTTCTTGTGGAAAGATTTAGATTTGATGTATATTAATATTGTCAAGTAGGTCTTCATAGTTCTTGTTGAGTATCTTTGGAAGATGTTGAGGCATTTCATGTAAAATATTAGCCAAGAAATATATTTACCCTATGTTGTCTGAGAGAAAATGTGGTCTGTATTGTTCATAAAGATCAGGTGTGATTTGTTGAGGGAGCCATACCAAGAAAGAAGTGGACTTATGAACATAAAAACCAGAGAGGTCCCAAACGTATCCTGTTTCTAACACAAGAATCTGAACTGATGCTTGGAAAAGATGTTCAACAGAGCAAGCTCATTAAAAAGCAGCAAAAAAAGGGAAAAGTTTTAAAAGGGAAACTGCTGCTTCAGTACAGATGCTGTAAGTGCTCCACAGAGAGCAAACGAAACAAACTGACAAAGACTCAATAGAGTGTGTCTCTCAGCAAAACAGCTAGAGCAGCGACTTCTCAAGAGTCTTCTGATGGGGGTATTTGTAATGAAGAGGATGGGTGCAATTCACAACCCACAGGTGGAACTGACAGTCAGTCACAAATACACAAACTGTGTATGCATTGAAAAGACAATGAACCATCATGAGGAGTTTCCATGCTACACAAGCTCTTGGATTAGTGGTTAGGATGAGAGCAATGAACTTACATTCTGCACAAATGGTAAAGCAGATATTTCCCAAATTGCACATATACATACAAAAATGGATGTCATTGTTCTTGTTCATAGCCAGTTATCATTATATGAAACTAATGCATTATATGAAACTAACTAGTATTTCTCTTTGTTGAGTTGCTTGTCTTATAAAGTTGAGTCTTAGAAAAAACATTGAATGAATTGAGAAACATACCACACTTTGGGCCAAACAATTAAATTTTAACTAATCTTTTGTGAAAAGCTGTATTTAAGCATTTGGCAGATGCCTTTGTTTAAAGCAACTTGCGGTGCATTGATGTGGTTTTATCAGTATGCAGCTTTAATATTGTAGCAGAATGTGATGAGGAAATGAAATTAATCCATCTTGCACAACCAATTGTTTTGGGTTCAAATAAAAGATTATGAGTTTTCTCTAAATTACAGAGAGACATGTATCAGAATTAATGTGATTTCATTATGAAGTTGAAGATCACACCATTATATCATAAGCAACCACCACTCTTTCTCTTTATTTGTCAAGAACGCCCATTCTGGCATGATTTAAGCTTCACCTTTTGAAGATTTGCTCTGCCTCATTCAGTTTGGGTTCTACTTGCAAACTGCTTTTATACTAAACAGTTGTTCCAGATGCTGATATAGAAATATAAGCAAGTATAAGCAAGCAGTGTTATATGTTAATGGAGAAATTAACACTTTTGTTTCTTACCTACATAGACTTTCTCCATTAACATAGCGCTGGAAAGCTGAAGACCGTCGATTATGTTTCTAAGCTGAGTAGTCTTTTCTGCTAAACCTCGCAGCATAAGTATTCAGTAAAATGTGTGTTTTTCCATTATTGCTGAAAACACTAGTCTAACTTGGGCTTAGTCCAGGAACATAACCTTTCAATATTGAGCCCTAGGGCGAGACACTTAGCATCTAGCTTCTTCCAGGGTCACTGTGTATCTATATTAAATGAACTGTAAATCTCATTGGTTAAAAAAGGTCTGGTAAATGATAGGCAACCAAAAGTCATTATTCAATCAAACCAAACCAAATCAAACCGTAAGTCATACTCCAGATCAAACCCTCACCTTGTGACATGAATTGTTTTTGTGTCCCAAGTCTCTTCCTCAGCATCTCCTCAGAATCAATGTCAATTGAGTTGAGATAAGCATAGCAAGCACACTCTCCACTCAAAGCCTGTCTCAAATTAGAAGTAGAAATGTTTCATTGTGCTCAACATTTGAGACAATATTGTATATTACCATCATGTGATCCCATTATGAGCTCACTGAAAAAGATTCATCCATGATGGCAGATGAAAAATAGTACAAAAATAAATGACTAAGACATGTTACTGCAACAGTTTAATACATAAAAATGGCAACCAGTATGTGCGTATGCTCCATGTTCTTGTTTTTGGGTCAAATTGTATGCTTAGCTAATGATAGAATCAGATGTGTTTACGTCACTTGGAGAGAGCTAGTTAGCATTCCCATTTATCTTAATGGCAGTTTGACAGCTTGTACATGGCCGTCCTGGAAGTAGTGTGAATGTTTTGATCTTTGCTAATGGCTCAGAAATCATGATAACACTGATAGGAAGATGAAACCTCAATGTACACCGATCCAGAGAATCGTAAGCTGTCCGATATCAAAGGCAGCAGACAGGTTGTAAAAGTCTATTTTATGCTTTTAAGATCTTTCAAAAATCATTTACAAGATTTGTACCTTACAGTCTATTTTTCTTGCAAAATTGTCCAAATGCTTTATTTTGTCAGAATGTAAAGTTTTTTGAATGGCCATCAATGAAGGAAGATGAGAATAGTGTAGTTACCAAATCTACCAGCAGGTGCTAACTGGACCATGCTAACCAGACAAAGTTTCAAATCAAATCACTTTTATTGCCACATCACCAACAGCACGTGTGCCGTGGTGAGTGAAAAGCTTGGGAGCGTGCTCCAGACAGTGCAGAATACAATTGACATGATTTAACAAATAACAGTATACGCATTTAGACACTTTACAAATAATAGTATACTTTTATGTACAGTATATACACTATATAAAACAATAATATATACAATATACAAACATAATCCACAAATGTATACAGAGTGGTTGTAGAAGTAACTTTGACCACTTATTTAAAATAACTTATAGTCTCTTGAGTGGCTTTTCCAGTCCACTCTTTCAAAAATGCTGTAGATCAGCATAGTGATGGTATCAAATGGTAATATTATAGACGGTTTGGTCACACTTTATTTTAAGGTCCAATTCTCACTATTAACAAACCATTAACTGTGACTTTTGCTTCAATAAACTCCTAATTTGCTGCTTATTAATAGTTAGCGTGGCAGTTGTGAAGTTTAGGTATTAGGGATGTAGAATATGGTCATGCACAATATGTGCTTTATAAGCACTAATAAACAGCCATATGTTAATAATAGGCATGCTAATAAGCAACTAGTTAATAGTGAGAATTTGATACAGACCCTATACTAAAGTGTTACCGACCATTTATATAGAAACGAGAAAAAAAAGAAGAAAAACAAACAAACAAAAATAGGGTGTTGTCATGAATCCGGTCCATGAACTTCCGTCTGCTAGCCATCAGAGGTCACCCTTTCCATTTTCATTGACTCTCGCACTACACCCTGTTGCATATCACCCCGGACTACATATCCCATCATTCATTGCACTGATTGCACACAGCACTGATTGCACACAGCTGTTTCATATGACTCACTCCCTATTTAAAATTCACTCTGATCTCTTCCCTCTGCCGAGTATTGTTTAGCAATCAAGCACAGTAATATCATTGGAAGTGGTTTTGGCTCTGTGGGCAGGTGCTAAAGTCCTGCTGGAAAAGGAAATCAGCATCTCCATAAAGCTTGTCAGCCGATGGAAGCATAAAGTGCTCCAAAATCTCCTGGTAGACGGCTGCATTTACTTTGGACTTGATAAAACACAATGGAGCAACACCAGCAGACGTCACGGCTCCCAAAATCATCACCGACTTCAGAAACTTCACACTGGACTTCAAGCAGTTTGGATTCTGTGCCTCTCCAGTCTTCCTCCAGACTCCACACCTTGATTTCGAAATGAAATGTAAAATTTACTTTTATCTGAAAAGAGGACTTTGGACCACTGAGCAACAGTCCAGTTCTTTTTCTCCTTAGCTCAGGTAAGATGCTTCTGACGTTGTTTCGGTTTCAGAAGTTTTCCTGAAGACGTCTGAGTGTGGTGACTCTTGATGCACTGACTCCAGCTTCAGTCCACTCCTTATGAAGCTCTCCCAAGAGTTTGAATCAGCTTTGCTTGGCAGTATTCTCAAGCTTGCGGTCATCCCTGTTGCTTGTGCACCTTTTCCTACCCATTTCCGTCCTTCCAGTCAACTTTGCATTTAATATGTTTTGATACAGCACTCTGTGAACAGCCAGCCCTTTCAGTAATGACCTTCTGTGACTTACCCTCTTTGTGAAGCCAGTGTGCTCCATCTTCAACCTACTTTTTCCTCTGGTCTTGTCACGTGCTATGTTTCCATCCACCTATATTTATGCGCATTTTGGAATATCGCATTAAAACGCTGGATGGAAAAGCCAAGATGCGCGTTAATTATAAAAATGTGCATAAAAAACATATGCGCAACAATTGAGTAGGATAAACTTTTTATCCGATAAGAAAGAATGTGCATAAACTATGATGGAAATACATTTATCAAATAAATTCCACCATGCTCATCAAAAAGTCATGTGACTGCACGATGGGATGGGATAACTTGAATAACCAGCTGACCGATCTCGTTGCACAGTATCTGAAATGTTGTTATGGTCGTTCTGTAATGCCTGAGCAAAGTCTGTCGTCAAAGTATTTCTGTATAATTGTCTTATGGTGCTTTTCCACTGCGTGGTAGGACTCGGCTCGGCACGACTCGAAACACCTCAAAAGTGAGCCGTAGCCAAACCGTACCATGCCGTGGAAAAGCGTCAATACACGACTGTGTTCCCAAACAGCAGGTATCCACCTCCGAAAGCAATTATCGCATTTACTGTGTTTTGTCTGCTCGCTCTGAGGCGAAATTAATTGATCATTTATGAAAATTATTATATTCAGTGGCTTCAACTACTTTTCTTGGTGATATTTAGTGCCAGTTTATCAGGAAGTGATGATTTTGTTCTCTTTGACTCATTGTATGGAAACTGGGCTTTATTCGCAAAAAAAAAAGTTAAAATCACATTTTTGGATGGAAACATAGCTACTGTGTTGGTGACTCTATTCTCAGTGAGGAGCGTTGACACTGTGACAGAACTGCAAGGAGATTCAGTGAAATTACAAATATTTGGTAATGTAGCCTAGAAAGTCGGCCATCTACACCTCTCATACTTCTCCTGTTTCTCTTTCCATTTCTGGTGTCTTGATTTTGGCCATGTCTTCTCTTGCCAATAACCTGATGGGAGCAGCATTACGAGTGTGTGAGTTTGGGATAAACCACTGAACATCTTATCTCCCAATATCATGTCAAAAGCAGTCTTCAATGCTGGCTTACCTGTGCTTATCAAATCACAAAATCATAGACGTTGCTAACAATCATGCTTCCAGAGGATCGCAAACAACCCACACACACACTCTCTCTGATGATTAATCTCTTAATGGCCGTTCTTCCACATTACATCAGACCCCCTAAACCTCTAGTCACATGATTTGTTTGATCACGGCTCAGCCAATCAGGCCGCTTCTGCTGAAAGCTCTATCTGAGTGAGCGCTGTCTCCTGGCAACTGCCAGCATGCTTTTCTTACATGCTGTAAGCTCCTCAGATATTAGCTGTGGCGTCTCTGCTCTGAGCTGCTTAGATAATGGACTGTAGCCAGACCTCACCTGCGGGATCGGCCTCTCTCCCTTTTTTTTTTTTTTCTCAAAGAAACCCTTCCTAATAAGCTCACTCCAAGAAACTGACAACATGTACTAGTTCTTGTAACAAATGCGGTGCAGTATCAAGTGAATGAGCTGCAGAAATGAATTATGGCTCTCACGTGGGCAGCGCAAGTCAGAGTCCCAATTATTATGTGTCCTGATCCCATCTCCCCCCTCTGTCCCTAAAGAACGTCCTTTAGCATTTAATGCTGATTTCTTTAGTGCTCCTTTACCTCAACTGGTAGATCACAGTGCTAGAGACAGCAAGGCTGCAGGCCTGTTTAACAGGGAGTTCGCTTACTGATAAAAATTCATAGCTTGAATGCACTATAAATAGCTGCAGATATCTGCCAAGCATATAGTATATTAGGGCTGTCAATTTAACACATTAATTAGAATTATATATAATAATGTTTTTAAAATGTACATATTTAATAAAGTTCTGTATGTAAAATCCATAATAAGGCAATTTTCAACCATCAAAATGATTCAAGTCTGAGGTACTGAATGTATAACTTTTTTTGTGGATTCGCATTTTAGCCCAACAGCTGCTACTGCAGACAACAATCACATGGAAATAAAACATATATAGAAACAGACCATTGTCCCTTCAGTTCACCTGACTATTCCCTCATTTCATTAGTGGATTGATTTGGGTTGTCACCTCTGTTAGACTCCAAACCTGTGGAGGCCTCTCTTCAGGAAGCTGGTGTTATTTCTCTGGCTGCTTGCAGGTTTAATTAGATGCATTAATGAAGCATCGTGACGATAGGCAAACCGTCTTGTTTGTGCTGCTACCACGTGGACTTGGGTGCAGATTTTCCAGGCATTTTGATATTTTTACAAAGTGCACTTAAGTGTGTTTAAAAGTGTTTTAGAAAGTGTACACTCTTTGGTTTAAGTACTTAAGTGGCCTTTATTTCATTAACATTATATATTTTTGCAAGTACAGTTAACATGCTTTTAAAATCTGAAGTAAATTACAAGTGCACATTCTTTTTCACAAGGCTAGATACTAATTTCCTAATGCAGACATGATGACTGCAGTTCTGCTTTAAAGCAGCGATGTTTACTGAATACTGCTGAAGGTTGGCTGCTTGAGATTGCTTTCCTAAAGAGTGAAAGCATCCTTTCTGTCGTTTGTCATCTTGACTGGTTTAACTGGTGTGATTGTTTGTGGTTGTTGAGTTTCATTTGACAAAATGCCTTGTTCCACAGCTTCATCTTAAAAACTCAAAACAAGTGCACAAACGTTTCCTCACCAGAGCAACCCAGCAGCTTTCCATCACAATGTTCCCCAGTGTGCTGGTGTGATCACACCCTCTCTCTCTCTCTCTCTCTCTCTCGCGCTCCTCCCCGTAACCCCTCGCCTCATGCCGTCTAAGCCATTCAAGTGGAACACTGCAGGATTATCCTTTACATGAGCTCCAGACGCACTCCACAACCAGTGCTGAACTAAAACAATAGAGGCCAATAATATCACCGGCCGGACCTGTGTAATGATATCTGGATTATTTTACTCTTAAAAGGTCCTACCATTGTTTGTGAATGGGTTCACCGGTGGTAAGTTCACAGTTTTTATCAAAACAAAAGAGCTGGATAATCTGTGCATGGAATGGATTTTTCCCTTGCGGTTGGTTCTGATGAGAGCTTTTGGTAACACTTTATTATAGGGACCAATTCTCACTATTAACTAGTTGCTTATTAGCATGCCTGTTATTAACATATTGGCTGTTTATTAGTACTTATAAAGCACATATTCTGCATGACCATATTCTACATCCTTAATCCTAACCAACACCTAAACTTCATAACTACCTTACTTACTATTAATAAGCAGCAAATTAGGAGTTTATTGAGGTAAAAGACATAGTTAATAGTGAGAATTTATCCCCAAATTAAAAGTGTGACTGGAAAAGCAGTTAACCAGGATATGTGAGAAGTCCTTCGGTGCCTCTGAAAATAACTTCCCGTGCGTCTCATGAAGGAGGTTGAGAGCTATAATCTACACAGACTTTCTCCCTAGTTTATATCGAAATATCTCAACATCAGTATACAACTATAAACACCCTCTTTTTGGTACACTTAGCTGAATGGATAATCTAAAACTCATAATCATAAAACAATACAGCAGTAGATTCAGCATGCTTTGCAGTAAGCAGTTCAGGTTACAACACAATCTTGTTTTATGGTAATCTATAATTATTATAATAGTTATTCACAATTTATGTCACTGTTTTCCTGACCCCCTGACAGGTTACACTGGGTCTAATCACTGTAATTAGTCCGTTTGGAAAATGTTCTAATAAAATGTGCAGAGGCAGACTTTCTTTTTCAGACAAAAGAGTTGTGCCACTCTTGCACACAATATCAGAGCACAAACCTTTGTCTTAATTACCAGCTACACACAATTAAGTGCCATCCCCTTGTGAAAAAGACGTGTGCTGTAATGTACTTAAAAGGATATTTTTAAAGCTGTATTTGCAGATAATAAAATATTACTGAAATAAAAGGCCACTTAAGTGTCCTCAAAGAGAGTTCACTTTGCTTCTTAACAAATTAAAATGCACTTTGTAATAATGTAAAAAAATACAATAAAAAAAGTTTAACCTTAAAGTGCATTTTAAAGGGGTCATATGATGCTTTTTTAAAGATCATTATTTTTGTGTATTTGGTGTAATAGAATATGTTGACATGCTTTAATGTTCAAAAAACACATTATTTTTCAAATACTGTACATTATTGTAGGTCCTCT
>NW_015505783.1:42951-144671 GCF_001515645.1 Sinocyclocheilus grahami
CTTTCGGAAGGCCAAATAAAGTGCTTTTTCTTTTGCCTAGAAACACACAGCGTCTCCCTGACATGCTGCTTCAACACTAACTGCGGTTACTGAAACCACGCCTTCTTTTTTTTGTGCGAACATTTGGGCGCATTATGCAAATATTTCCACATAGTGAGGTAGATATGTGGGGGCGTGTTAGAACGAGGCGTTTTAGGGGAGCGTGGCAGAGTCTTAACTTTGATAAAGTATATCTCTTTGGTTTTGAGACTTTAGTCTTTGCAACTTCAGGGATCTTATCTATGCACAATCAGCTTGTAACACTCCAAAGAGAAAGGAAAACTTGAAATCGCATCATATGACCCCTTTAAATATCTTTGGTCATTCTTTAAAAAAGTAAGCTTATTCTGGTGTGTTGACATTTTTCATTAGAAGTTACATGAAAAGTATTTAAGTTTAGGATATTCTGCATATTTACTGTATATAGTCAGTATATTTGGCAGCACGTTAACCATAATTCAAAAATAATAGAAGTAATTAATTTATTACGTATAAAGATTAAATCTAACATATATGAGTCAAAACACTCTTAAGCTTATCTAATTGAATTTAATGTAAATTTAAATTATGACATATTTTCATTTAATTGCAAATAACATGCAATTAAGTGTCCAGAAACATTAAGTATATTCCTTTACAGTATATTATTACTGTAAAAAACTGTTCTCTTTAAAAAAAAGGTATAATAAAGGGTGTTTCTTTGTCACAGGGGTTTGTATGAAATTATGACATTCATATGTAATTAAAGAAGCTGTTTATCTTTTTAGCACAAACACTCCTCTTTATCTATGCATATTTGTCACTTTAGATGTTGCCTTATTCACGAGGAACAACGCTTTATCTGCTGCAGATAACCTTGTGTTATTTGAAAGAGATGTTTGTCTGCACTTTCTGTTTATCATACCTGCAAAGAATATCAGATCAGGGCAGTCTGCTGAATCCAACACACCTGCAAGATGGGGAACTGTGACACGACTTCAGCATAGATTTTGCATAATTCTTTAAGCATAAAGGTCTGCAACTATCATGGTAACTAATTAGCATCTACAACAGTAAACGGTAACATCTGCTGCTTTAAATGCGCGAGATCACTAAAGTTGGGTGGATTCTGATTGGCTGTCAATTGTTTTTTTTTATCATTCATCAGCTGAAAAGGATTTTTCTGGAAGCGATTCCAACAATATCGTTCCTCTGTGCTGTTGACATTGTAGCTGTGGTGTGGACTTCACTATTGTCAAAGAATAAGCATGATTATTAAAACTGTATTATAGTTAAGTTATCTTTATAGTTATCGCCCTTGGTGTAAACGGGCCCTTGTTTTTATTCTGAGCAGAGACACAATATCTTTTCACTTTTGTCCTCATAATCTGAATGAATGAGAGGTGAATATTGACCTCCTCCTCACAGATGAAATATTAATATTACATGTATTAAATCCAGTTGTTGTCCTGACACTGAACATCAAATATATTGCTGATATCATTGTCTCTGTGTTTCTATGTGACTGTGTAAGCATAAATGAGATATGCATTGAAATATGCATTGTCTGCCGTGTAAAATGGGAGTTCATCCAAATTTCCTTGGCAGGGGTTTCGAATGTGCTGAAGCATGTACAGTTGAAGTCAAACGCTTACGTACACCTTGCAGAATCTGCAAAGTGTTAATTATTTTAAGAGGGACCAAACAAAATGTATGTTATTGTTTCTTTAGTGCTGATCTGAATAAGAAATTTCACATAAAAGATGTTTACATATAGTCCACAAGAGAACATAATAGTTGAAATCATAAAAACGACCCTGTTCAAAAGTTTACACCCCCTTGATTCTTAACACTGTGTTGTTACCTGAATGATCCACAGCTGTGTTTTTTGATAGTTGTTCACGAGTCCCTTGTTTGTCCTGAACAGTTGAACTGCCTGCTGTTTTTCAGAAAAATCCTTCAGCTCCCACAAATTCTTTGGTTTTCCAGCACTCTTGTGTATTTGAACCCTTTCCAACAATGACTGTATGGTTTTGAGATGCATCTTTTCACACTGAGGACAACTGAGGGACTCGTATGAAACTATCACAGAAGATTCAAACGCTCGCTGATGCTCCAGAAGGAAAAAACATGCATTAAGAGCCTTAATTAAGAAAACTTTTGAACAGAATGAAGATGTGTACATTTTTCTTATTTTGCCTAAATATCTAAATTTAAAAAAATGTATTGCTCCCCATCAGAAGCTACAGAAGATACTTACATGTTTCCCAGAAGACACAATAAGTTAAATTGACCTCGATCTTCAAATTCAAAAGGTTTTCATCACTTTTCATTCAGGTAACGACACAGTATTAAGATTCTATTAAGATGTAAACTTTTGAACGGGGTCATTTTGATAAATCCAACTATTATTTACTCTTGTGGAATATATGTAAACATATTTTATGTGAAATATCTTATTCAGGTCAGTACTAAATAATCAATAACATGCATTTTGTATGATCTCTCTTATTTTGTTAAAATAATGAACATTTTGCAGATTCTGCAAGGTGTATGTAAGCTTTTGACTGTACTACACATTAGATATAATATTTGAGAAATGGATTTGGTTGCATGGCATGAGTCATGGGCAATTCTAAATCCAATCTTTGTTTGAAGAATGACTGAATGTTGATTTTCATGCTTGCCAGAAGAGCATCAACATGCATAAAAGTAAAATAACTAGATCATTTGACAGTGAGTCGAGTCGTGTTTACACTTTATTCAGTGTAAACACATTTTAATACAGTTTGTTTAGTGTACAGTTGCCTCATTGTTCAGAAAGAAAAGAAAACTTTCTGAGAAATTAATATAGAAAATTCCATTAAACCATCCATATATGTTCACGGATGTATGTGTGGTAGTTTTCTTAACCTTTCTGTTAATGAAACATTCTTCAGTGATTTCAGCACAGTTTGTAGGGCAGTTATCATATGCAAACAACAATAATGTGTTTTATGTTAAATGGCTACATTTCACTTGGCCATTATAAAGCCATGAGGTGCAAATAGCTAATAAACTAAGACTCTTACACGATGGCTGCCTGTGTCATTATGGGTCCTCTGTCATCAGACATTGGGCTTAAGGAATTTGGGTTTTAGAATCTGGGTTAAAGACTCATTAAACCATGTTCACGTTTCCATTGCTCAGGGGTCCAGGTTTACTGTGTTATGAATCTATGTATATTTGTCTCAGATATACTTCTAAGTTTGTGAAGCCCATGTGGGTCACACATGTTCTGGTTTATTTTTCTTTCTTGTGATTATTTTTTGACAGCGTACACAACAGTTTGCTTTCCTTTGATAAGTAGTTTGCAGTAAATGTGTTCATTAGTAAAGTGTCAGCATGCAGCATTTCTAGGCTTTGTTGCATATAGTCAGCAAACGAGTGTTCCTGCAGCTCAAACAGCAGCACATCAGGTCATGGGTTTGATTCGCAGGGAAGTCGTGGCTTTAAAATGTCATGGATACAATTGGTGGCTGACTAAATACTTTTTTTCCCCACTGTATTTGTTGCAATTTTAAAAGGCACAATACGTACGATTTTTTTAATTAAAATACCCAAAAACCACTAGAACAGTTTTATATATTTTGCTGACTTGTGTACTTACATTATCCCAAATGTTTCAAAGAATGTTTAAAGCGAAAGAGAAATAAGCAGTTTTAACTAGTGACACGGACCGTGTCTATAGTGTCATTGTGTCGCCTGCCAATGACGTCATAACCCCTTGATTTTGTTTTGTAGAAAACATGGAAACACTAAAGACACTTTAATATGTTGTGCATTTTATTAGACAGGTGACGACCGCACAGAGTAGCATTATAACAGAACTTTCAAACATATCTAGTATGATTAAACAGCGCTGCTTTACCCCACATACACACGACCGGAAGCGGTAAAGTGTAGCATAATAAAAGCTCCGCTGCTTTCCAGCCGTGTGTCACTCTCGTCTCTCATTAGCAATTGCTTTAGCGGCCTCGTTTCACTTCGACGGTTTTCCGCCACACTCTGTTTCATACTACGATGTTAATAGCTCATCCATGAACATGATTTCTGCCTGAGTCCTGTCGGATTGTGTCGGCTGTGGGGATGAAGGCGACTGCTGCATATTTGCATATTATCCGTCCTAAGGCGGGCTTGACCTCAGAGAGAACTGGACAACGAGATTGAAACATTTCCTTTCTTTCTTCCACTTCAAAATCTGAATCATTTAAGAAAAGGATGAGATTAATCAGCTCGATCAGGGATAATCAAACACGGAAGATCGCAGCAGATCGTCTCGTCGTCTAGTTCCAAGTTGAAAGCATTGTGCCTGGTTAGCAAGCTCAAGGAAATCCTCCACATACCGCTCCAACCTCCGACCAGCCTGCCGCAAACCCCACTGCTTGTCCTCAGCCATCATCTGTTTCGGGCTGATCATCTGTCACGGTACACACAGTGGGGATGAGCGAGCAGACGAGGAATAACTTAAATAGTCTTTAATAAATGAAAACACAGGGGATATTCTAACACGAAAGCTTGAGCATAAACATAAAGAAACACAGAGAACGTAACGAGTTGATCAGACGAAGGAGAACTGAACAGGCAGGGACTAATATACACTGGATGATTACAAAACACAGGTGCCGGGGATTAATCAATGAAACTAAACAAGGACAGGAAGGTGACCAAATAAGGAAAGACAGGAACCAAACAGGAAACACAAGGAGAACCATAACAAAACAAACTGAACATGTGACACACTGTTGAGGCTCATGAAGTATTCTTCGTATTGAACAATGACTGAGCATCATCACATGCTATTATTATGATGCAGTTAGCACTGCATTGTTAATTTTTGCTAACCAGAGCATTGCTGTACAGACAAAAAATGTATAAAAACCAGGGTGCAAAATAAAAGCATGATTGTTTGCATAGCTCTGCCATCCAGTTAATGCTGTTTAATCCAGTGGAAACATCCTAACAGAGGTGGAACCTTCTAACTGGCAGATTTACAGTGCAGCAACTCAGCAACCATGAATAGAGCTCAACACGCTAGACTTAACACACAATAGAATAATAGACTAAAATAGTTTGCTTTAATTTGATTGGAGTATTTTTTTTATAGTCAACGCCTCTTTTTCTTTGTATACTGTCTTTAAACGTGGTACAGTTTTGGTACATTGGTACATTTTTGTTTTGCTTTATGCATGCATTCATTTCCTACTGTTAAACTGATGAAATAATAGACTAAAATAGTTTGCTTTAATTTGATTGGAGTATTTTTTTTATAGTCAACGCCTCTTTAAACGTGGTACAGTTTTGGTACATTGGTACATTTTTGTTTTGCTTTATGCATGCATTCATTTCCTACTGTTAAACTGATGAAGAAGCAGGTTTCCTAAGTAAGATCAGACTCCGAAGCCAGCGTGTCTCGGTGTCAGCTGCTCTCAAACGCTTCAGGAGCTTTCAGAATGTACTTTTCTGGACCATTTTTGACCTTTAATCAACTGGTTTAGTTGGTTATTTTACTGGATGTATGACGTCAGTTCTCTTCAAGGTTAAACAGTGTCATAGCAGAGTGTAGAAAATCACATTAACTATGAGCATAGTCTGTGATAATCACAAAGTTTCAGTGCTTCTTTCTTGATTTTGGATATCGAGCGTTTTATCATGCTAGCTAGATGTTTTGTGAGATTGTGAATTGTGCTTTTCCAACTCGTTTTGCCAGCTGCTTTGATATTTTGTGCTTTAATGCAATTCCATTCATACATTTTTGAAGGTGTCTCTGTCTCTCTCTCTTTAGTGCTTGAGGAAGTCCACTTTTCTGCAGACGTGTTCAGTCTTGCTTGGCATCACCCAGCACCATGTCTGGCTCTTACGATGAATCCGCTCTTGCTGATGAGGCCATGGACAGCTTTTGGGAGGTACAAAGACCACCATTTCCTTCCTCTAAATGCTACACTGTTAAGTTATTCAGCCGGTCATCAATAGTTGTGTTGTGTTTTAGCCAGCTATGGTTGGAAAATAGGAGGACGCTGTGTTCACAGTATCAGAATCTGCCAGAAAGCTCACAATGTGCTCTATTTAGACGACAATGTCGGCCCCTGTGATGTTGCCAGAGCCCTTCACATCACCCTTTGTGAGGCTCTGGCAGCCAATACAGTCTTAACATCACGTCAGTATTATGTCAAAGTAATCGCACATTCAGGCAGTGCTCAGACAGTGATGCAGACCTAGTTTTTGAGCAGTTTTTAAGTAGATACTCCAGCAAGGTCTATTGAGTTCCAGAGCAGCACCTGCATCCTGACTGCAGTCTGCAAGCATTGGATGTGCCAGTTTTGTGCGTCTGACTTAAGAGCCCCGTCAGCGTGTGCTACAATGGGTTTGTATTTACAGGCTGATATGACTCATCAGAGCTTGTGTGAAGGTCAGTGTAGCTGCATATGAGATAAAGCCTGCCTAGAAGGAGAACTGTACTATAAATCGACTGCCTTAAAGGGGACATGAACTGATTAACCAAAATTCGCTTGATCATAGGTAGGTAACCAGAATACAGTGTGTGTTAATTTGACACATCTGTTCAAATGAAAGCAAATTAATGTGTTCATTTGACGAAGTTCAAATTAATGCAGCCATCATAGAGATATATTCAATTAAATAGAAGTCCTTATTCAGCCACAAGTATGCTAACTCCCAGAGTGCAGCAGAAATAAATAATGCAGTTGCTTTGCTATTTTCTGACTTGGTTTGTCATTTCTGTTGTCAGTATTAGGAATATTTTATGTAATGTTCATTGTCGAAATGTACCATAGCTGTGTTTTGGATGCTGAATGTTGACACAATTAAGGTCACTTGCAAGATATTGTCACACTTTTGGGGGATTATATCAATGCCAATAATATGTGATGTACAGTTAAAACAATAGTATGGTTTTTATGACACAGGGTTTTTATGCTATAACTTTATATTACTACAGTAGACATGGATTAGCTAGTAATCTAGTTTGAATACAGATTATTTAAAAAAAGCTATTTATTAATATTAGGATACTTAATGCCCATCCTTTGAAAGCACATTTAACTGTGATTTATTATAACACAAGGGAACTGGAAGGAAGAGATTTATTATACATTAACATATAAAAAGTTTCAAGTACAAATGGAACATTAATCGCCATAATGGTGAATTAATGCATAAAACAAAACCATTTAGGCAAACATCAATGTACTAAATTACTTTCTTAGATGATAATTAAGTTAGATTGTCGATTTAACAACATTCTGACTTTTAAAAAAGAATGAGTGAAACTGAAGAGGAAGATAACTGACAGAAGTTTGGGGATATTACAAGATTGTTCTGCCTCATAAACTCAAAATGTTCACTCATACAAATAAGTTTATCTTAAGATTGAGTAACAAAGGCAAAGTACACAAATAGTACTAATCACCAGAATTTTACAATCAAGTTCAATGAATTGTTGAACAATAAAGTGTGCTAACGTGACTTGAGCTAACTGTAGCTAACCCTGCACCTTGAGCAATATATGTCAATATTTTTCAACATTTTGACAATATTCAATCAGTTAAAAGGCATTCAAATAACCGGTGTTGTTTGTAAAAAATCCAGTTGACATAACTGTAGTGAGGCTGCAATGACACATTGTGTTTTTCATCCCTTTAAACCCATCTCTTTAAAACTCAAAGCTTCACTGAGCTTTCCTAGATATGTAGGGTAGGGTTGGTGTAGGGCAATAGAATATACGGTCTGTACAGTAGAAAAACCATTACGCCTATGGAGAGTCCCCACTTTTCACAAAAACAAACCTGTGTGTGTGTGTGTGTGTGTGTGTGTATGTGTGTGTGTATGTGTGTGGTTGTGATGTCATTGTTAGTGCAGTGCAGCAGGATTAGAGCTCCAGGAGCACATGGACACAAAGCTGTGGCAGTCATTGCGTAACTTCACATGCACAAGAATGAGTCCCTTCCCCCTCTTATCACACACACTCATTCCTCTCCACTTTCTTATGCCACCTGCAGGCACCAGAGAGAAGGGAACACTATATGGTCTTCCTAAATGAATAACCACAAGTAGTTTGGGGACAAATTATATTATATTATATTATATTATATTATATTATATTATATTCAGTTATTATTTTATCTTGTGAAATATATGTATATACTACTGTATTATATTATATTATATTCAGTTATTATTTTGTCTTGTGAAATATATGTATATACTACTGTTCAAGTTTGGGGTCAGTTTTTTTTTTTTTCCCAGAAAGGGCAAACTGATCAAAAGTCATAGTAAAAACATGTATTATGTTACAAAAGATTTCTATTTCAAATAAATGCTGTTCTTCTGAACTTTCTAAGAATACTGAAAATATCTATCACAGTTTCCACAAAAATATTCAGCAACACAACTGTTTTCAACATTGATAATAATAATAGCCTACATGTTTCTTGTGCGGAAAATCAGCATATTATACTGATTTCTGAAGATCACGTGACACTGAAGACTGGAGGAATGATGCTGAAAATACAGCTTTGATCACAGAAATAAATTACATTTGAAAGCATAGAAAACTGTTATGATAAGTTGTAATTATATTTCACAGGCTACTGTTTACTGTAATTTTCATCAAGTGAGTGTATGTACACATCTGTTCTGTCAAATAGCTTCAACACAGTAGTACTAAATGCAATTTTCAGAGTATCATCTTGCAGATTCTACATGGGTAATGTAAACCTTTGAGCAGAATTGCATATCAAGTTATACGTAATATGATGTGATGTGTGATATGATTTCTTCCACTTCGCTTAGGTGGGAAATTATAAGCGTGCTGTCAAGAGAATTGACGACGGCCATCGACTCTGCAATGATCTTATGAACTGCCTTCAGGAACGGGCCAAGATCGAGAAGTCCTACAGCCAGCAGCTCACCGAATGGTCCAAAAGGTGGAGGCAACTGATCGAGAAAGGTCAGTCAGAGAAATCTACAGCTTCTTTCTTCATCCTCTCAAGATTTTTGAAGCAGCTATTTTACATTTCCAGAACTGTTATGGGAAAAAAGCCAACTGTGGCGTAAATCGTGCCAATAAAGCAGTCGTCTCGGTATCTTCTGTGCGTTTGTCTGGTTTGTATGCGTGTGTTTGTGTGGCCAGGGCCTCAGTACGGCTCTGTGGAGCGGGCCTGGATTGCCATGATGACAGAGGCCGATAAGGTGAGTGAACTTCATCAGGAGGTGAAGAACGGTCTGATGAACGAGGACATCGAGAAGGTGAAGAACTGGCAGAAAGACTCGTACCACAGACAGATGATAGGTGGCTTCAAGGAAACCAAAGAGGCAGAAGAGGGCTTCAAGAAAGCCCAGAAACCCTGGGCGAAGAAACTCAAAGAGGTACAAATAATACGATTTTAATGATGTAAATTCTGTGTTATAAAACGGGAGAGTTCCGGTCCTTGATTCTGATTGGCTGAGCAACATTCAAAGCTGTTGTAAAATACTCTACAAACACACACCTTTGTTAACTTTGTTGGAACCACAACCGTTTCTGAGGAACTACATTGTTTGGTGGAAGAATACTGTTTTTATTAATATCATTACACTTTATTGGCTCTGCTTTATTGTGTGAAACCTAATTTCTTATATGGAATAACTATTTTATAAAAGCAATAAGCCCCAAGAAGCCGTGGTTTACAGTGAATTTATAACAGCTAAGGGGGTTTTAGGCACTCCGCTTCGCTGTTATAAATTCACTGTAAACCACGGCTTCTTGGGCTTATTGCTTTATTAACATTCCTTAATGGCATTATTTGATTAAAATGCATATACATTATGCATATAAATAATTTAAATGCATGTTAAATATGCATGCATTCTGAAATACAAGCTGATGTGTTATGCTTACAAGATGGTTATAGCAATAGTACTCAAACATGATCTTTCATTATTTACTCACTCTTTCCAACCCCATTCTCTCTTCTGTGGAAAAAAGGAGAACTAATAAAACTCGAAAGAAAAAGCTTAAAAGAAAAAGCACAAATCAGCACTATACCATATTCACTATATTCCATGTCTTCTGAAGTCATATGGGATAGATGTGTATGAGAAAGACTCAAATTTCATTATTCACTAACCCAAATTTCAATTATAATAATTCACTGATCATCTTCCTCCTCATCAACTTGACCATAAACATAAACACAAAACTGTTATGTGTTGTTTTTAGAAGATTTGGTATATAGCGCATAGATTCAGATGGTCTACTTTTATGATGCATTTATACATCATTTTTGCATTTAAAGCCTGGAAGAGCAGTGTACTGTCCTCAACTTGTCTCACAATTTCAGTCAGTTTACCTAACCATTCTCTAAGCTTCATCCATTCAGTTGCAGTATGGCGTTTAGTTTAAAGTGGGGCATTTCTGGCTGCAGATGGAGACGGCGAAGAAGAACTATCACATGGCATGTAAAGAGGAGAAACTGGCTGCAGCCCGTGAGGCAGATGCATCTGTCACTCCTGACCAGCAGAAGAAACTCCACGAGAAGACAGAGAAATGCAAACAGGATGTGCAGAAGGTGCGAGAAATTAAAGGGGTCATATGATGCGATTTCAAGTTTTCCTTTCTCTTTGGAGTGTTACAAGCTGATTGTGCAGAGATAAGATCCCTGAAGTTGCAAAGACTAAAGTCTCAAAACCAAAGAGATATTCTTTATCAAAGTTAAGACTCTCCCCCTAAAACGGCTCGTTCTAACACGCCCCCACATATCTACCTCACTACGTGGAAATATTAGCATAACGCCGCGCAAATGTGCACGCAAAGAAAGAAGGCGTGGTTTCAGTAACCGCAGTTAGTGTTGAAGCAGCATGTCAGGGAGACGCTGTGTGTTTCTAGGCGAAAGCAAAAGCACTTTATTTGGCCTTCCGGAAGTAGATGCATTTAGGAATCTTTAAGATGACTTACAACAGAACAGCAATGCATTTTATGGACGACCGTTTCATGAACCTAGGAGAGGAGGTCATTCTGACTTTGCTATGACAATCTGGCGCTTCTGAATCAGCTACTGTTTTGTTATTAGTTTAAGTATTTGCTATTGACTGTTCAAATGCGGAGTTTTGCGCACCGTGCGTGCGTGTGTGTGAGTATGAGAGAGAGAGAGAGCCAGAGAGAGCACGAGAGAGCGAGAGAGAGAGAGAAAGAGAGAGAGAGAGCGAGAGAGAGAGAGAAAGAGAGCGAGAGAGAGAGAGAGAGCGCGAGAGAGAAATACACAAAATAATGATCTTTAAAAGAGCATCATATGACCCCTTTAAGACATAAATATGGCACTATATAGTACTATTCACTCAAAGTATACTTGACTTTTCCATGTTGCTCATCGGTGTTGTGTTGAATACTGAATGTGATTCAACCCCAGGTTACAGCCTGCAGATATTGCAATATTCCTTTTATACAACCATTCTATGAAGAGGAAATATTCAGTCAGTTTTTGGCCATGTTAGGTAATATATTTTGTCTTAGTATCTTATATCGCTCTTACAACTATGAGCCATTAAAACGAGCGAGGGCTTTTATGTGAAGTGTTATTACATTTAAAGATATAACAATCACTCTCTCCCTCTATTGAAGACATTACTCTGTTGAATTATTACATTACAGTCCTGGAGGATGAAAGTCAGAAATATAATGGTCTTGAATTATTAATGTGTTGATACATGAAGACTTTTTTAAATAGATTTTGATGAGGCTTGTAAGCACAGAAATGGCATATTCAGAGCTACTTTCGTGCAACTTAGCTTTGTAGTTTTTCTATATGTAATATGTGACCCTGGAGCACAAAAGCACTTTGTGTAAAAGCTGGAGTCTTAAGTTGCTGGGGGATATTTGTAGCAACAACCAAAAATACATTGTATGGGTCAAAATGATCGATTTTTTTTTATGCCAAAAATCATTAGGATATTAAGTAAAGATCATGTTCCATGAAGATATTTAGTAAATTTCCTACCGTAAATACATCAAAACTTCATTTTTGATTAGTAATATGCATTTGGATAAAACTTCATTTGGACAACTTTAAAGATGATTTTCTCAATATTTAGATTTTTTTGCACCCTCAGATTCCAGATTTTCAGATAGTTGTATCTCAGCCAAATATTGTTCTATCCTAACAAACCATACATCAATGGAAAGCTTATTAAGCTTATTCATTCAGATTTTGGATGATCTCAATTAAAAAAAATTATCACTTAAGACTGGTTTTGTTGTCCAGGGTCAGATCACATATATGGGTTATATGTGTGTGTTTGTACTGCAGGCGAAGGAGAAGTACGAGAAGTCTCTGGATGAGTTGTCGAAGTGCACACCGCAGTACACGGAGTGCATGGAGCAGGTGTTTGACCAATGCCAGCAGCACGAGGTCAAACGACTGACCTTCCTCAAAGAGGTTCTCCTGGACATCAAACGACACCTAAACCTCACCGAGAACCAAAAGTCAGTGTAAACCCCAGAACCTGTGTGTCTGCACTGATTCACACAGATATTAGTGTGTGCTTGAGATATGCATAGGACATGAACATATCATTCTTTTGAGTCTTCAATTAATTGATTGATTTTTGAGTCATGATCCGGTCGAGGTGATTAACAGTTCACTGGAGTGAAAGCACTTTTGGTCTAGTTCAGCTGTATTTGTCAGAGCTTACTGCTGAGTCTGTGTTTTTCCATGTTCTAGCTATGCGTCAGTGTACCGTGAGTTTGAACGCACCATTCTGGCAGCCAACACACAAGAGGATCTCAAGTGGTTCAGTAATAATCACGGTCCTGGCATGCATATGAACTGGCCCCAGTTGGAGGTACACAGCTTTTAATGAACAAATAAACATTTAACAGGTTTTAACAGTCTTGTGCCCTTTTCAGGTTTCTGGGTTTGTTAAAAAGGTTAGGGAGCCCAGGGCTAGTAGTCACAAGCTTTCAAATCCCAGTTAAGTCAAAGGGTTAATTGTATAAACTCTTCCCTCTAGAAGTTGTTTTTCTTAAACCTTGTTTAAAACAGTTTTAAATTAATATTCTTTTTTTCCCCCCAAGCTATAATCCAAGCTATATATATTTCTGAATCTGTTCTTCTCAGGAATATAATCCAGAAGCCACCAATGCTGTTGCCAAGAGAGAAAAGAAGAAGCCAGATGGAGTCGCTCCTGCTACTCCGAGCACAGAGCATGCAGGTCAAGCAGGAGACCGCGGCAGGTCAGACATCATCTCTGCCTTCCCCATTCGCTCCCAGTGTCCTTTCTTTGATCTGCGGCGCACTACGCTTTTCTCTTTTTAGAGGTTGATTGCTGTCTTCTTCACTCTTTTTTTTTGAAGTCCAATAGAGAACTCTCCTCTTATCAAGAGTTATCTCTGCCTGTACAGGGTTCTTGAGTTGACTATATGGTTCTTTAAAGAATAGAAAGATGTAGATGTCCTTGGGACTGAGTGTTATGAAATATATATCTCAGGATTTACAGTTGTTGCACAATAATCAATATCAGTACTTTGATAAGTACTTTTTTTTTTAAGATTTATTTTTTTGGTGTTTTTAGCCTTTATTTGGATAGGACAGTTACAGTTTTTTTACGATTGCTATGACAGTTTCTTCAATACTTTTAACAACTTTCCTAAACTCTTTACGCACCAACACACCTACAACACACAATTGGCAAAACAGTTAGTTTCATGCTCAAAATCACACATTGTAAACAAAACTCCAACACTCATTTTCAAAACACAATAATACATTAACATAATACACTACCAAAACAATGTCTCAAAATCAAATAATTATTCCAAAACACTAACATGTGTTCTCTTCCAACAGGAACATTTAGTCCAGCATTTGTAAATTTGGCAGTAAAGATCCATTGTTTTGGTCTTGGTTGAGCTTGTGTCTAAGAGAAGTTCAAGCATTTTCAATTTGTGTTATTAACTGAATACATTTTGTGTCAAAGCATCAATACATTTGTTAATTGTATAGCCTACACAGATGGATGTTGCACTAATTGTGTAAAAAGTTTAGGAAAATTGTTAAAAGTATTGAAAAAAACTGTCATAGCGATCGTAAAAAACTGTAATTAACAAGAAGCTAATTAGGAGAGAGTTTGGGAAAGGTTCACGAGTCGGGACTCGAACTCGGGACACCCGAAGCGCAACGGCGCTATATATCAGCACACTGCCACGATGCTATCGGCGCAGACAATCTCACTACTTCTGTAATGGTACTGAAATGGCTTAAAAGTCTTTTTTTCCTTCAAACAGGGGAATCAATTCCAACATTTCCAGGACTTTTAATTTGACTGGGTGGATGCATTAAAAAACATGACAATTAAAATAAAACCATTTAATTTTATTAAAGCAATAAGCCCCAGGAAGCCGTGGTTTACAGTTAATTTATAACAGCTAAGACGTGTTGTTAGACGCGAAGCAGAATGCCTAAAACCCCCTTAGCTGTTATAAATTCACTGTAAACCACGGCTTCACGGGGATTATTGCTTTTATAAAACGTTTATTCCATATATGTAGCAAGGTTTCACAGAATAAAACATAAATAAAGTGTAATGATATTAATAAAAACAGTATTCTTCCACCAAACAATGTAGTTCCTCAGAAACGGTTGTGGTTCCAACAAAGAGGGTGCCGAGAACACACAGAAGTAAACAAAGGTGTGTGTTTGTAGTGTAATTTACAACAGCTTCGAACGTGGCTCAGCCAATCAGAATCAAGGACCGGAACTATCTGTTATCTAATTGTAATTTTGGCACATATTTTATGCACACCCTGTGGTAATTAAATAACAATCATTCAATTAATTAATATTTTTTAACATTGGCAGGGGTTACACTGGACTCTTAATCCGAAAAGACTTAATGGACAAACTAAGAAGCACCTAAAAATGACTGTAGTGTTCAGAGTATTGCTTAATTTTACATCTCCAGTGAAATCATCATGAATGTATATTGTGACTACTCAATATCATTCGGCCCCCGAGCATGCATTATTGACTGCTTGGTGATTGATTGATTATTGATTGATTGATTGATTGATTGACTGACTGAAATATGATGCACATACTGCAGGTGGTTTTCTGAATAGCAAGAGTTTAAAGGATTCTGTTGGCATCTGGCTGTAAATCTGAAGCTTTACAAGCACACAAACTAAGGTGTAATCGTTTGCTGTTCTTCCGTGTTAACAGCATGTGTCCCCTGTCTTTGACTAGTGTGAGCAGCTATGAAAAGAACCAGGCGTACTCCACAGAATGGTCCGATGACGAGCAGCCCACCGGGTGCTCGGGGAACGAGACGAATGGCGGTGCGAACTCTTTCGAGGACGACACGGTCAGCAGAGGAGGAGGAGTGCGAGTGCGAGCGCTCTATGACTATGAAGGGCAAGAGCAGGATGAGCTAACCTTCAAAGCAGGTAGAGTGCAAAGCAAAATAAATGATGTTAGGTCATCACAACAGCTGGCATCATCAATATGAATAGTTTTTGCTGAAGTCTTTATACTGAATGTCCTCCATATACCACATGATTTTTTTTGACTTTACGTATGGCAGATATGTCAGTTATAATCTGCATCACTCACAGGGGATGAATTGACAAAGATCGAAGAGGAAGATGACCAGGGCTGGTGCAGAGGCCGTCTGGACAGCGGCCGGACAGGCTTATACCCGGCCAATTACGTTGAGGAAATCTGATCACCTGACTGGAGGACAACACACCTTTGGAGGCAGCTCTGATTGTCCGATGTAACGACGTGGCAAAAATGCCAGAGACTGAACATGAGCGACTTTCCCTCAAGATGTGCAATGCAGTCTTGTTTTAAAAAATCAAAAAAAATCTTAGTAAAGATAGCCACACTGTATATATAGATCTTATCTGGGAGGCGGGGAAGAGCTTGCTCACTACTAATATCTATTTGCAAATATTTAAAAAGCATATACATGCGTACAAACAAGCAGATATGAAGAAATAAATGACCCATCAGTTATGCAAGTGCAGGCTACACATTACTGGTGCAGATTACATGTTATTTGAAATTATATTACAGGCATTAGCATCAAATCCAACTTAACAGATATTCACGTGGCCACTCTGCTGTATTTTAGTACAAAGTTCATCTAACAGAGTCAATGTGCAATTATGGGGTACTACTCGTCCAGTGTCACGTGTTAAACAGAATATGACTCACAACGGGCTATTGGGCTTTCCTCTTTCTCACCATCAGTCCATGCCTCGTTGCGCTGATTATTATATTAGGTATCGTTCTCTTGATGTCTGTGTCTGTATGCATAGCAGCATGTGCTATGGAGCATGTAGCCCTTGATTCCTCAGGCCATCTGTACCGTATGCAATTCCCACAGTGACCACAGAGGGCAGCAGACTCATGTCAACCTCACACCAGGAAGCGGTGGAAAATCTCTATGTTCAGAACAAAATACTACTTTAACAGTAGTATTGATAGTGCATACTATTTTTAAAGATAGTATGTGAAACAGTATGCATGTATGCAGTATACCTTAGTCAGGGTGGTGCCATATTTAATTTTTAACAGGAATGAAATCGAAACTATGAGGGACTGAGGGACTGAAGTGCAGTGTGTTCAGTGGATTGTACTGCTGTTTAAAGGGTCATGAAACCCCAGACTACTTTTTCTGAGATTTTAGCAGAGGTGTTTGTGTTGCACATGATAGAAGACAATGTTAGCATCCGATCATTTTAAGTGTTGGAGAAAACGTGTTCATTTTAAGCTTTTTTGCGCTATTTTCATCTTCCGGGTTTAAAATCGACATCGTGTTCACGTCACAATTTGTGACGTGGTAAAGGACTATAGTACATCGATGACGCGTCGGTGTCTATTCAATTATTCATGAGACTGCGTGTTCTTATCCTATGAGAAGATGCTTCACTTAATTATATACAACAGCATGTGTTGATTTGCTATGACAGACGCTTCAGACTGTGAGATGACATCGCGCGCATTAAAGGGATAGTTCACCCAAAAATGAAAATTTGATGTTTATCTGCTTACCCCCAGGGCATCCAAGATGTAGGTGACTTTGTTTCTTCAGTAGAACACAAACGAAGATTTTTAACTCACACCCAAGGTGAATGGGAATCACGTCTTTGAGAGTAAAAAAAAACATACACAAACAAAACCAAATTAAACCCTGGGGCTCGTGACGACACATTGATGTGTACAGACACGAAACGGTCTGTTTGTGCAAGAAACTGAACAGTATTTATATTGTTTTTTACCTCTGATGCACTGCAATGTCTGAACTGTCTGAACTGTCCTGAGCGCGTGTCCTCGACAGCCGGCGCATGACGTGTCTTCTTCTTCTTCTTGCTTTACAGCGGATCACAGACTTATAAGCGCCACCTATCTCTCAAATGGACCATTGACAATCCTAATTGAGATTGTAGATAGAGTGTCACTGGTCCATTTGAGAGATAGGTGGTGGTAATGCACTTATAAGTCTGTGATCCGCCGTAAAGCAAGAAGAAGAAGACGCCTCACGCGCCGGCTGTCGAGGACGCGCTCAGGACAGTCAAATTTTAATTTTTGTGTGAACTATCCCTTAAACTGGGAGAAACATTCATGGATCGAAGGAGAGTGTTGTTTTTGCTTTGTAGTAAGAGTTCGGCACAAACGCGATTCATTGAGTGTAACCGTTTTTACAGCTCCGTGACACAACCCGTCAAAGGTAGGGTGACCATACGTCCTCTTTTCCCCGGACATGTCCTCTTTCTGGACCAAAAAATAATAATGCGTACGGTCGGGATTTCTAAAACGCTCAAAATGTCCGGGATTCGGCATTTGCTTTCTACAGTTGCCATTCATTGTGTGCATTTTTGTATTAAAGCCCTGCGTGGGACTGTTTTCTTAAACCCGCTCCCAATTTCTGACCATCGCTGCCTGCTCCCGCAAACATTCTCATGTTGAATATAATTCATATAAGAATATACTACTAAATATATTGTAGAAACTTAATTTCCTGTAAAGCTGCTTTGCAACGATTTGTATCTATACAAATAATCTTGAATTGAATTGAATAATTTTCGCGCATCAGGGAGCCACTATCAATATGCGGAGTATTTAAATCGCTTTGGATGCAGCTCGTGTTGGATGCAGGGTTGCCAAATCCACATTTTATTCCACGGAATTGGGCTGATTTTAAACTTGTGGCGGCTTGATTTTCTCCCGTGAGTTGAAGGTTTGAAATATTACATAAATTACATTTGACTAAAATGCTTGTATTGAAACATTTTGCATTCAACCTATGATAAAACTGTGGTGAAGTTTTGTGAAAGATGGTAGGAAGCCTTTTAGCTGTGTTTAAAATCAATCTGCAAAACGGTGGCTGTAAAATAGGCCCTATGTATTTTAGTTATGGAAATGACATATTTTGAGTTTTGACACGGGATATGGTCATTGCGCTACTTTGGGGGCTACTTTAACCCCCCTCAAACACAACAAGCCCCCCCCCCCGCGCATCCTGCCCCCACTGTCCTCTTTTTTTGAAAACTAAAATATGGTCACCCTAGTCAAAAGGCTTATATAAAAGCCACAGAATAAGCCTTAAAAGTTTTCAGAGGTTCAACAGTGCGTTCATATAAAGCGGAAAGACTGTAAATCTCTCCCTCACAGCAGCGTTTTCATCCATGTTAAATTCAACATGGCTTCTAACCTGACTAAGATCTATTATTGCATGTAAGTGGCATCCAGGTATCATCACACGATACAATTGTCTTGAAATTTAATTGAATATTGTGTAAAAATGTTTCATTATTGGATGATGCCAAAATGGATTTTTTAAACAAGAATAATTTTTTTCGTCACACATGGCATCCACACTATGTTGTAAATAAACAAAATCATCTGGGTATTCCATGCACTGTACCCAGTATGCATACTAAATACTGCATAGTATGTAAGCATGATGTTCTGAACATAACCACACTGGCTGATCGTTGCACAGTGTTTGTCAAAGTCATGTGTTGTTCTTAGTTTCTCCAAGAAGGTCTTGTACAAGCATCGTCTCTATTTGGCATCCCTTCATGGTCACCTCTTGATACCAAATCAAGGTTCTTCAGATGGGCACGAATGTTTCCTGTGCATGATTTGGGCTACTTATGCACAGCAGATTGAACAGACAAAATCTGTGAGTGAATTTCACACCTGAAACACCGCATGCATCACAAGTTCAGAAGTTAGTGGTATCAAAATGATTCCCTGTTGTTTCATGGCCTGTTAACTAACATGCTCTGAGTTTGCGTCAAGACTATCGTTTAAAACGCGTAATAAAATCTTTTCAATTCTGAAATGCTAACTAAAATAAAAGTTGAAACTTAGTGTCAAACTATGATTTGCAGGCAATATACAGTACAGTGGGCCAAAAAGTATTTGGACACTTAAAGTGATAGTTCACCAAAAAATGAAAAATCTATCATCATTTACTCTCTCTCAAGTTGTTCCAAACCTACACGAGATTCTTTCTTCTGTTGAATGCAAAAGAAGATATTTTAAAGAATGTTGGTAACCAAACAGTTGCTAGTAGTTATTGACTTCCATGAAATTCAATGGTTACGTCAGTCTACAGAAGAAAAATTCATACAGATTACTTGATGGTGAGTATATAATGACAATTTTCATATTTTAATTGAACTATTCCTCTAAACCACTCATTGCATTGCATTGGATTACAAAATAGCACACCACTTAATGTATTTGACAGAAATATAGCACAAGCACACTTTAAAAAAATATATATATATATCACATAAAGCAGTTTTAGGTTTGAAATGATAAATAGCTGAAATCGTATGCAGGATTGTGACATTTTTATTGTCTATGCAATTTATACAGATTTAAGTGGGACTCAAGTGTCCAAATACTTTTTGGGACCATTTGAATTTTATTCCTCTCACAGCTGAACTCTGTACGACGGTAAGCCACGCTTTTGATAATGCAAGCAGTGTTTTTCCGGATTGCATTACTGAAAGCATATACATATGTGGAGTTGTGCATCATTCATGGAGTTTCAGTGTGGGACTGAGAACAATAATGAAACAGGATGTGACATAAATAATACATTAAGAGGAAAGACCCCCCCAGCAGCTTTGTGATTTGTCGAAAACTGTTCAGTCAAGGAAAAAATGAACTTGCATTGTTAAAATATTCTGCAACATGTACACAAAAAGAAGTACGGAAGGGTACACGTGTCAGGGTTGTATCGGGGAGTATCCTCTTTATTATATTCAGTGTGTATGAGTTGTGTTTATGTATAGAAATAAAAAATGTAGTGTTATAATTGTAAATGTTGGGTAACAAAAGATCAACGCTTTGAGAAAATAACACTGTAATGCTCTATAGGTACCATATTGTATTAATTTGATTTTGACTGCAATGATATCATTATGTACCATACCTGTATAAATGCGTGTGGGTCCACGCCGTCATATTTGTATATGATGATGTAATTTATTAAGATTATATTCTTACTGTAACTGTACAACTGTGTTGAGTAGAATCAAACACCTAAATCGAGACAGTAAAGAGCCGTGTAGTGTAAATGCTATTTTTAATGTTGATTTGTACTTTATGCAAACGAAGGGATGAAGGTTTATGTTGTGAACGTTTCTCTTGCAGTGTAGAGGACGTGTGTGTGTTCATAGTTAGTTGATGTAAATCGACCTCCTTGCTGGTGTAGTGCCTCCTCATCCATAATATAATGTTCATTTATATATGCATAAAGTTAATGATGATGAACATAATGATGATCAAGATAATGTCAAAAACCTGATTTGAAGTTTTTGTGCTTTATGTCAATATTGCAATATTAGATTGGAAGGAGAAAACATGTTCATTGAGAAAAAAACTTGCAAAACGTGTGCGTCATTTTTTTTGTGAGCTTGTCACATTGAGAAATTGAAATTAGTTTCATCTTTTACCAAAATAGTTTACACGTTTCAGTTTTTTTTTTACCAATTAATTTGGAAAGGTTCACATTAGCGTAAGGAACCTAATTAGAAAATTTTGTACAACGTTAGTCAAGACAAGTCACCTTTATTTATATAGCGCTTTATACAATAACAGATTGCCTCGAAGCAGCATTACAGTATTAAACAGGAAAATAGTGTCCATAATGCAAGAGGATCAATTTTCCAGTTAAAGTCAATTCATAATTGATTCAGTTATGTCATCGTCCGGCTCAGTTCAGTTCAAATAGTATCTGTGGCAATCAAAAGCCAACAATATTGCCAGAAATTGTGTCCCCAATTAAGCCAACCATAGGCAATTAGCACTTTTCACAATGCATATTGTCCCCAAGCAGCTTTGCACAGAATATTGTTTGTTAGGAAGAAGACGACACATTGAAACTAATACTCAACTGAAGAAAAATTCTGCATAACAGTAAGACTAACAATGAATTGCTGCTGGGTTTACAATATATTTATTTTTGGAAACGTTATTTAATGTTATTTAATTATTTGAATTAAATATGTAATATTTGAAAAGGCCAATTGATAGCAGTTGTAAAATAGCTGAAGTATGCACTTCCATGGTTACACATTATTCAAGCAAGACAAAAGTATTTTTCCACATTGAAATTATTATTATTTTTTAAATAACCAACCTTGCATTGATTTTGTAGTAAATCTGAATACAGTGGTTATTGGTTTTGTAAGAAATTAGTGTTAAATGTTGTAAAATCCTGGGAAATTTGACTGTATTATTGCGCCATTCTGCCCGGCTCAACTGGGACTAAGGAACAATACCACTTAACTTTCCAAAAAAGGCAAACCAGCATACCTTCCAATAAAATCAATGTTTATAGAGTGTAGCGCTGTTGCAGAAACAGATGTCACTTCTCAGATCATATGTTTCGGACAGTAGGGGCATCTTATGTGCAGAAAACTCACACATTGAGTCAGTACAACACTTACCTCTTAGATAAATAGAAAAATCTATTCTCAATTTCTCTACAGAGAAACATCAACAGGTCTTTTACTTCTGGAAACCTTAAAGGGGTCATATGATGTTGCTAAAAATAACATTATTTTGTGTATTTGGTGCAATGAAATGTGTTAATGTGGTTTAAGGTTCAAAAACACATAATTTTCCACATGCTGTACATTATTATTTCTCCTCTATGCCCCACCTTTCTGAAACGTGTCGATTTTTACAAAGCTCATCGGTCTGAAAAGCGAGGTGTGCTGTGATTGGCCAGCTATCCAGTGCGTTATGATTGGCTGAATACCTCAAGCGTGTGACTGAAGTGTTACGCCCCTCACCATACTGTGATGCCCTGTGTCCCGGCGCGACAAGACAAAAACAATAAAAACCCATTATAAACGAGGCATTTGTTGCATCCAGTGGGGACATAATTACGGATTATAATGATTTATACTGTCTTTTTACACATGGCGTTGCATCGCGCCGCGTAAACATAAAACCATGTCTGCATTTGTGATCTGAGAAATGACAAACAACAAGTGCTACTCTACACTGCTCAAAACTCACGTTTGAATAGTCAGTGGCAAATCCTTTAACCAGTTAAACTCTGCGGACCCGGATATAAAAAACGTACTTGCAGTCTGTGAGTCAGAACAGCCGGCATTGTAGTCTACTCTACCCCGGGCTGGACTCCGCTTCGTCCACAGTGAAAGCTGATCCGGCGATCCACAGAGCGAAGTTGATGTATTCCCTCAACGACCAGCACGGATCAGCTCTAGGCATGACGAAGCGGATATCATCCTCTTTTGGAAGACCAAACAAAGTAGTTTCGCTTTCACAACGAAGCACACAGCGTATTTACGACATGGCGGCAGCAACAATACTACAGCGAGAATAAAAGTTACTCCTTCTTTCTTTGCGTGAACATTTGGGTGGCATTATGCAAATCTTCCCACATAGTGACGTAGACATGTGGGGGAGTGTTAGAACGAGCCGTTTAGGTAGGCGTGGTTGACTCTTAACTTTTATAAAGAATATCTCTTTGGATTTGAGACTTTAGTCTTTGCAACTATACAGATCTTCTTTATGCACCAAGAGCTTGTAACACTCCAAAGAGAAAGAAACATTTTTTATCGCATCATATGACCCCTTTAAACTTCTGATGCTTTATACAGGGTCTGTAAAAAAAAATTTGAAATGAGTTTCAGAGATCAAGTACATTGTTTTTTCAAGATGTAAACAGTCTAGATCTACAGTAATTGTATACACACCTGTATGTATGTTGAGTGTTTTGTAGTTTTGGTGTCTTTTGGTACCACCACTAGAGTGTGAACCTGCTCAAAACATCTCACCTCTTTGTCCAGTTCAACTAGCTCACTGATTACAGGACAGAAACCTGGACTGTCAATCACATGACTCTCGCAAGGGATGTACTTCGTCATCTCTGGTGAGAAATTTACTATAAAACCTAAGCTTCAACTTCACAAATGTTTTATTTATTTCATTCTTTCTTTTTTTTGCACACGTACCACATGTAAGATTCAATGGAAGAAGAAAAACGTATATTTGCACAAGCTGACAAAAACAAAAATTGTTCAAGGTGCCTGAAATATAAGTACTAACCTGTCTGCATAACCTGCTATTCCTGACGAACAACAGGAAAACATATTTCAAGTGAAACTGCTCCCTCTGCTCTGTTGGCAAATCATGTTACAGTAATTTCTGCTAACCTGCCAGATTGTACTATTTAATTACAGATCCTGAGTGAAAGAGAAATCACAGGCAAATCTCAATATGTTCTTGTGAAAGCACAATCTATAATTATAAATGAATAAATTCAGCGTTTCTTCATTCTTTTTGTATACTGTGTAGGTGTTTTGCCTTTCTTTAACAGAATAGTAGAGAAGAGACAGGGCAGTAAGAGGAGAGAGGCAGATCTGAACCGAAATCCTCACCACAGTTCTGACAAGTGCATCTTCATCTTTTTTTAATATGATGATTTTGAATTTGGATTTATAATCATAGAATCTGGAGCTTATGATCTCCATTTTTGCTAGAGCAGCTTTATAGGCACATAAACATAATGCACATAAATATGTCTAGCTAAAATCACCAAAATAAAATTTAAAACATTCAAATCAAAAATTTTATTTAAACTGTGAAGGTGTCAGGGATATGGACCTGTCTGTGTGTTTTTCTCCCCATGTGCTCCGTGACCTAGTTTCTCCCTTGTCTGATTGTCATATTTGATTCACCTGTGTCTTGTTAATTACCTCGTTTAAGTTTAGTATTTATAGTTGTAAGAAAAAGTGAAGACATCGAAGATCTTGATGAAGAATACATTTTATTACAGAATAGTAGTGACAAAGTACATGTAGTACCTTGGGTTCAACGGAGTCAGCCTGAACCCCGAACATCCTAAACTCAAACATTTTATACACTTAAAGTTTACCCTCAATGTAAAGGAAGTTGCTCCTGTTGTTACAGCTGTGGTCTGTATGTTAATTATGTTCTGACACCCCTTTTGTCTGAGGTGGTTCTCAGTGTCCCACACCTGCTCCCATTCTACAATTGGTCACCATTTGCTCAGGATGTGACCATCCCAAGTGATCTACAAACAACATAACTGTTGACTTTCTTCTTCTCTATAATAATTAAGCCATTTTGGGAAATGAGCATGATCAAACATATTGACTATAGATTCTTACATAGTGTAGTCTGCCCCATGTTTCTTTGTCGGGTCTTAAACGTCTATCCCTGTTGTGCTACCTGTGTGTTCCTGCCCTGTATTCCTTGTTCCTGTGGATTATTTAAGACTGTGTTTGTGTTCATCCCGCGACGACTCGTTCCTCGCTGTAGTGCAACCATGACAGAAGGATGGGAGAAAAAACATTGGGCTAGTTTTTCTTCCTTTTTCTTTCCCTTTAGGTTTTACAGTTTTTTACGATTGCTTACACACTAAAATTAAATAAAAAATAACACAGTTAGTGAAACCTCACACTCAAAGAGTAAATCCTCAGCCCAATCTGCACAACTAAGCACATTCTCAGCCTCCCACTTTTTGCAAAACATTATGTAACCCGCACAAGGTTACTGGAGTGCAACTCTCTACTATGCCTGTGGGTGGCGCGAACACCCCAGGGAATTTACTATTAAATAAAACACGCCTTTCCTCCGGTGAAGACGCTACTAGAAAGCAACAAGGACTGGTTGAAAGCTGTGAGAGAGAGAGGTAAGCCGTATGACAGCAAGCTTCTCAAGATACCTCCGATTGCTTTTAGAAAGGGATAGACCATCTGAATCTAACCCTGGTGGTCAGTGGCGAGCCAACCGCAGAAGTGAATGGACCAAGAGCCTGGTGTGGCCAGCCGTGGCATCTTTGGAACCATTATCATCCTGTGCCTTAATTTGAAATACAGATAAGACCACACGTAAACCTACTCGGGTAGTGAAAAGAACATACATACTCCAAGACACACACACACCAAGAACTTTCTTGGACTCTTTCTTTATTTGAGGTTATTTATTTTGGGTTTATTGTGCGCTGTGCACTCAGGAAGCCGTCTTAGTTAGGCAGGGAATGTAAATAACTGCCATTCATTTTGTATAATACATTTCTCAAATTTACCTGTTTTGTGTTGTCTGTTCTCTGCTGACCTTTTCCTATTTCAGGCTCCGTAGTCGTACCTAGAGGTTTTGATATTAGCCCAGCTTTAATTCCTTACTACTTAAATTAGTTATCAGTTACACTAACCTGAGACGTGGGTTACAAGTGGCGAGCCAGCCAGGAGTCTGGTTATGTGTTAGCAGTGGACCACATTACACGTGTGTGAAAATATTTTCAAGTGTGTAAACTATTTGTCACATTTATAGATCACCCTTTACCAAGCATGGAGTTCATAACAAGCTCAGGTATCAAAGTCCCCAATGCAGTAATGGTGAGTGGTTTGGTTGAATTACCAGAAGATGAGGAGATCGTAGACTTCCTTAAGAAGTATGGCTCCATGAGACTTGCGCCAGTTACTGACATTAACTCAGTGTTTTATAAAAACCTGATTATTGAGTATCAAGATGGCGTTGCTATTGAAGCCTTAGCTCCTCTTCTGCCCTACACACATGAACTTAAGGACAATCCAGATGTAAAATACTACGTTCAAGCTCTGGCAAGTGTGTACACAACTAAAATTAGCTGCAGTGTTACCAAAGCCTACCTTGATGAAATAAAGAAGTTAGCGAAACTGAGTGGACGAGGCTTCGAAGAGGTGCTGAAAGACATGATGTCAGAGATCAGTGAGACAATCGAGACTGATGGCAGTGGTGACAATGAGTTTGGAGCCAGACCGCTCAACACGTCTCTTGACACATTTGAACCCCCACACCCCCAGCTGTTCCCAGATTCTTCTCGGGAAAGGTTCATTCATTGTGGTACTGAGCCATGCCCGCCAGCTGATGTGAAGCGAAGTCTGTCCATTGTAGAGAGCGACCTGAATCCACCTGAAATTCAAAAGGTCATTGTTAAGTACATTGTGAGGAGAGATGAATTAAACACACATTCAAACTTTGCCATCAAGCTTTGTTCATTCTCAGGCAAGCTCCCCAGACCCAATAGTGAGACAGACTACGACACATGGCATTCACATGTTGAGCTTCTCAGGAAAGACCCCACCCTGTCTAATCTTCAGAAATCACAGAAAATCTTTGAAAGTTTGCTCTCCCCTGCAGCGGATATTGTCAAAAGACTAAGCCCTGAAGCTACTCCTGAAACCTACCTTCAACTGCTGGATGCAGCCTTTGGAACCGTTGAGGATGGCGAGGAGCTTTTTGCCCAGTTTATGAATACTCTTCAGGATCCTGGTGAAAAGGCCTCTACTTACCTCTGCCGCCTTCAAGCTGCCCTGAACCTTGCTGTTAGGAGAGGAGGAGCTGCTGCTGGAGTAGCAGATAGACACATTCTCAAATGTGTTGGGACAACCCTTTGCTCTCTGACCTCAACCTCGAAGAAAAGAAAAGTCACCCGCCAGCATTTTCAGAGCTCCTGTTATTAATCCGCACTGAGGAGGATAGGCAGGCAGCTAAAGCCACACGTATGAAGAAGCACCTTGGCTCACACCGGCAGCGGGCTATGGCAAGTTCTCAGAGTGCATGCGTCTGCAGTCAACAAGCACCATTCCAGCCTGAGTCCGACACATTGACAGAGCTTAAACAGCAGGTGGCGTCTCTGCAGAGCCAACTCACCACGCTGATGTCTAAGAAAGCCAAGAAGGCCCCAAAGACCAAGGGGAACTCTGAGCATCAATCAGGTGGGCCAGCATCTAAACTTGACCCCAGAGCACCAAGCTGGAAACCTACCAACTCAAAGACAAGCACCCAGCCGAGACCTTGGTATTGTTTCAACTGCGGCGAGGACGGTCACATTTCCTCAGCTTGCAGTAACAATCCAAACCCCACTCTCGTCAATGAAAAAAGAGATCAATTGAAAGAAAAGCGGCACCTCTGTGAGGCTAAAGAACACTCACCAGACAATAGGGATTTTTAGATGGAGTCTCAGTTGCAGGGCAAACTGAGGCTGGAGCAGTTCACCAACGCCCTGCTAAGGATAAAAGTGATACCAAACCCAAGTTCAGTGCTGCCTTGAACCAATCTAATGTTAGAAAACACCCCTTCAGAGTTCCGGAAAAACTTATAGGCACGAGAAGCACAGGGCAAGTTACCATCCAAGGCAAACAGTTCAGCTGTCTCCTTGACACAGGTTCACAAGTAACCACAGTCACCAAGTCCTTCTATGATGAATACCTACATGAGCAACAGATCGAACCACTCTATAACCTTCTGGAAGTTGAAGGGGCCAATGGTCAATCTGTGCCCTACCTTGGATATGTTGAAGTCACAATCACCTTCCCAAAACAGTTCCTTGGAGCTGAATATGAAGTCCCAACATTGGCCTTGATTGTTCCAGACAGCGGCACTTCAGGGTACTAGATACTTGTTGGTACAAACACACTCGATGTAGCATATGGTATGTGCAGAGAGAAAAGTCTTAGCAAGCTACCATCCTGTCCCAAACGGCTACAGAGCGGTGCTGAAAGTACTTCAACTGAGACAGGGACAAAGCCATGACAGTAACATCGGACTGGTGAGGATGCAAGGCAGAGACAGAAAACTCATTCCAGCTGGAGGAACAGTTGTTCTGGAGGGAGTGGGAGGGAGTGGATCTACCAGGCAGACTACCAGTTGTGGTCTCAAATGAGTCGGAACATGACATTATTATCCCAGCTAAGAGTGTGATTGCTGAGCTCAGTGCAATCCAGGTCATTGTGTCTCACAAACAGAGCGTGACCGATCCATTTGAACCAGAACCCTCCAAGGCAGCTGACCTAGCCTTTGACTTTGGTGAGTCCCCGGTCCCTCCAGAATGGAAAGACAGAATTACTCGAAAATTGAATAGCATGCCTGAGGTCTTCGCCCAGAATGACACTGACTTTGGAAGGACAGACAAAGTCAAGCATCACATCAAACTGTCCGATGAAACACCATTCAAACTCAGAGCTCGGCCGATACACCCACACGACGTAGAAGCTGTTCGTCAACATCTTCAAGAGCTTCTCGATGCTGGGGTGATTCGTGAAAGTGAGTCTCCATTCTCCTCTCCAATCGTTGTAGTCAGGAAGAAGAATGGCCAGGTACGCCTCTGTATTTACTACAGGAAACTGAACCTGCAGACGGTGAAAGACGCCTATGCACTTCCGAGGATGGATGATACCTTCACAGCACTCTCCGGTTCCAAGTGGTTCAGCGTCCTCGATCTAAAGTCTGGCTACTATCAGATCGTAGTCGACGAGGTTGACAAGCCAAAGACCGCCTTCGTATGCCCACTTGGTTTCTGGGAGTTTAATCGCATGCCTCAGGGAGTGACAAACGCCCCAAGTACCTTCCAGAGACTGATGGAAAAGTGCATGGGAGACATGAGCTTGAAGAAAGTTGTCGTTTTCCTGGATGACTTGATAGTCTTCTCGACAACTTTAGAAGATCATGAAGCCAGACTCACCAAGGTTCTCAACCGCCTGAAGGAGTATGGGCTCAAGTTGTCCCCGGAAAAATGTAGATTCTTCCAGTCCTCAGTCCGGTACTTGGGGCATGTGGTCTCAGAGCAGGGAGTGGAGACTGACCCGGAAAAGATTGCAGTGCTAAAGACCTGGCCAGTCCCTCAGCATCTAAAAGAGTTGAAAGCCTTCCTTGGATTCTGTGGGTATTATAGAAAGTTTATTAAAGGCTATTCAAGTATAATGAAACTGCTGAACGACTTAACATCTGGCTACCCACCTCTAAGGAAGCACCCAAAGTCCAAGGAAAGGAGTGGCCAATACTACCACCCCAAAGAACCATTTCTGAACCGTTGGACTCCCGCCTGCCAACAGGCATTTGAGATGGTCATCGGCAAGTTGACAACGTCCCCAGTTCTGGCCTTCGCAAATCCTGCACTTCCTTACATCCTTCACACGGATGCAAGTTCCACCGGCCTCGGAGCGGCCTTATATCAGGAGCAGGAGGGACAGCTGCGTGTCATCGCCTATGCAAGCAGAGGGTTATCATGTAGTAAGTCCCGTTATCCAGCTCACAAGCTTGAGTTTTTAGCGCTGAAATGGTCTGTAACGGAGAAGTTCAGTAACTACCTCTATGGCAATCAGTTCACAGTAGTCACTGACAGCAATCCCCTTACCTACATACTTACCTCAGCCAAACTCGATGCAACCAGCTACAGGTGGTTAGCTGCTCTCTCTACCTTCTCCTTTAAGCTCCAGTACCGGCCGGGAAAGCAGAATGGAGATGCTGACGCACTATCACGACGTCCCCATGGCAACCTGCGTGACGACCCCTCATCTCAAAAAGAGTGGGACAGGATCCGCAAGTTCACACGACACCATCTATCAGATCCAGACAACATTGAGGCTGTGGATCAGGGGGTTGTTCGTGCCATTTGTGAGAGACAACTTATTTATTGTGCCAATGATGGAATGGGCAGAGATGGAAGTATCTCCCTCGTCGAGAGCCTTGCCATCTCTGGAGATGCTGTACCTGGCAGTTTTGAGCAGGAAGATGGGCTTGGAGGGCTTCTCATCGTCCCCAACCCTATCAGAGGCAGATCTCAGAGACAAACAGAGAGCTGACCGTCTTACCTGAAGAACTTCGTGAGACGGTCTTAATGAGCCTGCATGACAACATGGGTCATATGGGAAAAGACCGCACGCTGGACTTGGTCAGAGCCAGATTCTACTGGCCGAGGATGGCCTCTGACATTGAGAGGAAAGTCAAGATGTGTAACAGGTGTGTGCTCAGGAAAACCTTACCTGAGAGGGCAGCACCTTTAGTGAACATCATGACAACAAGACAGCTTGAACTGGTCTGCATGGACTTCTTGTCTATAGAACAGGACAGAAGTAACACAAAGGACATTCTTGTGATCACAGATCACTTTACAAAATACGCAGTGGCTATCCCAACACCAAACCAAAAGGCTCAAACGGTTGCAAAGTGCTTATGGGACAATTTCATCATCCATTATGGTATTCCAGAGAAACTGCACAGCAACCAAGGTCCTGATTTTGAGTCGCGACTAATCAAACAACTGTGTGAAGTTGCAGGCATACAGAAAATTCGAACAACTCCGTACCACCCAAGGGGCAACCCGGTGGAACGTTTTAACCGCACTCTGTTAGACATGCTTGGCACTCTGGAAAATCAGGATAAGTCACACTGGAAGGACTTTGTGAAGCCTTTGGTCCACGCGTACAATTGTACCAGAAGTGAAGTGACTGGGTTCACACCGTATGAGTTAATGTTCGGACGCCAGCCACGCCAGTCGACCTTGCATTCGGCTTACCTGTCAAAGAAGAGCAACAGAAGTCACACTCCCAGTATGTAAAGCACCTCAAATCCCACCTTGAGGAGAGCTACAAAATAGCTACAAGGAGTGCTGCCAAGGTAGCTGAAAAGAACAAAACAAGGTTTGACAAGCGTGTGACTCCTTCTGCTCTGGACATTGGAGACAGAGTACTTGTCAGGAACGTACGCATTCGTGGAAAGCACAAACTTGATGATAAATTGGAGTTCACCGTCCATGTGGTAGTGAGGAAAGCTGGAGGCCTCCCCGTCTGTACAGTAAAACCAGAGCCCGGAGAAGGCCCCTGGCGCACTCTGCATCGAGACCTCTTGCTCCCATGTGGGTTCCTCCATGTAACACCAGAAGAACAACCCAAACCACTCGAGCGCCGCAAGACACGCCAGAACATTCGCAGTGACCCAAGAGAAGTTGATCAGTCCTCGGATGAGGATGATATCATTCCTGTTACCTGGTCCCAAAAAGAACCAGTCTCAGAAGTAACCAGATATATTGTCTCGCGAGATGTTCTAAGACACCATGGTCCAAGCCATTCTAAAGAGAATCTGACGACAAACCTCAACAAGGTGACTGATGATGTTCCAGCTAATGAGAGTAGCCTGCCTGTAACAACTGATGATGTTCCAGCTAATGAGAGAAGCCTACCTGATGTTGCTCCAGTCAACAGAGTAACACTGAACCTGAACTTACCTGGAAATGAACCTGTGGAAATAGAAGACTTACCTGGAAGTGAATCTGTGAAAAGGGAGACAAACTTTTCTGACAATGGCAACCTTGTGAAAGGCTCAGATGAGGACTGCCCTGAACAACTTCCAGTCCCCTCCGACATGCCAGAATGTGATGAGACAAATGTTCTTGAAAATGAAGGAGAAGAGGAGATTAAGGAGATGGAGGGACAAGCAGATACTGATGACCTAGTCAGGAGATCCGTGAGGAATCGTCAGCCACCTAGGCGGCTGGACTACACTGAACTGGGAACCCCCTTAGTCACAGTGGTGAAGTCATTCTTTCAAGGGCTGACCACTGTGTGGAACGACATCATAAGTGAGAGTGATGCGTCAGCTCATCCCCCTGTTCTGTTCCCTCCGGTGATAACTGTTTGAACATTGCCATGCACAGGGACGTGCATAAGTTAGGAGGGGAAAGTGTAACCCGCACAAGGTTACTGGAGTGCAACTCTCATAATGTTTCCACCTCCGTGCTTGACTGTAGGGATGGTGTTCTTGGGGTCATTTCTCTCCCTCCAAACACGGCGAGTCCAGTTAATGCCAAAGAGCTCAATTTTGGTCTCATCTGACCACAGCACTTTCTCCCAAGCCTTCTCTGAATCATTTAGATGTTCATTGGCAAACTTTAAATGGGTACATGTGCCTTCTTGAACAGGGGGACCTTGCGGGCTCTGCAGGATTTCAGTCCATTGCGGCGTAGTGTGTAATCACTGTTTTGCTTGGTGACTGTGGTCCCAACTGCCTTAAGATCATTAACAAGCTCCTCCTGTGTAGTTCTGGGCTGATCCCTCACCTTTCTCATGATCATCCTTACCCTATGAGGCGAGATCTTGCACGGAGCTCCAGACCGAGGCCGATTGATGGTTGTTTTGTATTTCTTCCATTTCCGAATAATCGCACCAACAGTTGTCTCCTTCTCACCAAGCTTCTTGCTGATAGTTTTGTAGCCCATTCAAGCCTTGTGCAGATCTACAATCTTGTCTCTGACATCGGCATTTGACAGCTCTTTGGTCTTGCTCATGGTGGTGGGAGAGGTTGGAATGGAAGATACAGATTGTGTGGACAGGTGTCTTATACACCTAACGAGCTGACATTAGGAGTAACTTCTTAAAGTGGCAGGACTAATCTGTGTTCCACATGGGCACATAACCAATCTGTGGGAGCCAGAATTCTTGCTGGTTGGTAGGGGATCAAATATTTATTTCACTCACTGAAATGTAAATCAATTTCTAACCTTTATATAATGTGTTTTTTCTGAATTTTTTGGTTGATATTGTGTCTCTATCCATCTGTAAAAATTACAGACCCTTAATTTCTTTGTAAGTGGGCAAACTTACAAAATCAGGTCAAATAAATATTTCCCCCACTGTATATGAAGGTTTCAGGAATTTAGGTGATGGCCTCGACCTTGCTCCCGAACCTTTAGTTAACAAACCAACTCCCTAAAAACACCGTTTCTGAAAAGGAACATCTAGTACTGTTAATGACTAATTCTGAGAAACATTATTACTCAGTCAGTAGTTGAACATATTAGCATACATATTACAATATAAGCATAAACACAAAACAAAACAAAAAAAGAATCAATAAATAAAAATTCATAAATGAATACATGGATATGAAAATCAAGGAAAACCTAACATTGATTTGGACACATCAGCCATGTTTTTCTTTATACTGTACATATTTTAAAGAAACATTTAAGAAATAGAGTGGGATTATCGACTAAAAAATATTTTTTTAATGCTATATTGATACTAAAATGGATATTTCCTATCTTCTTATATTCGCTATAAAATGGGTAGGTTAAGGGGTCTAAAAATCTAAATTGCTTATTGATAAAATGATAAAAATGCACTGGTACAAATATCTTAATGATATAAAAGATTTGTACATATTTTAAAAAATTTTAGCTATAAAAATTTAGCAATTTTACGTTTTAAACATTGTAACACGTCCAAATTGTATGTTCCAGGATAAAACAAAACGTACAAAAATGTTTGTTTTGTGCTTATAGATGTTATATATTAATACATATAAACAATGAGAACAGGCTGCTCTCACCCACACTTAAGCACACGCACACACACACACACGCAACTCTTGGGATAGCATAGTAGTAATGACCCTACAGCGTGACTGTGTCCATCGATCATAATGATCTGTTTTTGCCATAGATTAATTTTATTTTCATATACGCTAACAATATATGCAATAGCTAACAATCTGTCCACTAAACTATGATACTCATGAACTATTTTTACATTTTAAATAATTAGAACACTTCTCATATATATTATACATGAACTATATTTTAGATATTCATGCAGGTTGCAGAGCATAACATCTCTTGCCCTTAGTGACTGAATATCTGATAAATCAATCTTGAATTTTTGTATGTGCATCACTGTAGAAACCTAAAATGCATGTCACTTGAAGTGTAGTGCTTAATGTGTGTACATGCAGTCTGTAAAATTCACCTGGGAAAACATCCTTCCCCAAAGTGGTGCTTAAAGTGTGATTATGTTTAACCAGTAGATATGTTTCACTCATAAACTGCTGTGTTTAACATTTCTCCCTCTCTCTCTCCTGTAAGAATTGAGGTGATTCAGTGAGTTGTTAGCTCATGTTTGATCCAAAACTCAAACACCAAAGACAGCGTTTTTTTTGTAGAACTTTATTTTTGAAATTATTTTATAAAATCATCGCTTTTAATTAATTTATATAATTATAGGATTATACTTTTGCTGACACACTTTTTTGGCAAACTCCTTACCCCGGTTCCACCAGCCCCTTCGCCCCACCACGTCTCCGTTGAAGATCAAACTTGTTTGCCAGATCTGACCTCTGCAGAAGTGAATGCTGCTTCATGGACAGGGGAAACCAGGAGCAGTGTATAGAGGGTCAACACACTCATCAGTTCAGCTCTAGTGAAATCACCACACAAACCCATTAAACAGGGTATGATGAGAACTGATGGGCGTGAGAGAGAAAGTGGCTTAGTCACACACAGGTTATCCATCACTCGGAGTTAAAACACTTTCAAATGGCTCAGTTACCACGCAGAGATGAGCAGGTTCTGTCTTCACAGCCTGAGGGTGTTTGGCACATTACAGTTTGATTGGTTAACCATGCTGTCACATGAGTGTAAAATCCAATCAGATTATTCCTGGCAGCTGTTTAGTACCATTAACACTCGTTCCACTAAATCAAAAACACATACTGACGTTACTTCGTAAGAACATGCCATCTTTATGTCTTGTGCTAGTTTCTGTTTCCCTGACAGATTTTTTTGGCCCTCGCTTTATGCTGTGTACAGTCATTAAGCATCGAGTCCTGCATTGAGTGCAGCCTTCAGGTGACTGGAATCAAAATCTCTGAAATAAAGGAGATGTAGACAGAATGATATACTGCCTTTGTTCTGTTGAAACAGACACACAAATAAAAAAAAATAAAAAATTTGTAGTTGCAGAAAAAAAAGGAAACATATATATATATATATATATAATTAGTGTTATCTTCAGGGAAGAATACAAATCAGGCCAATTAGGATGAATGTCACAAAAATAGGTCCAAGTCATATTTTACACCATAATAAAAACAAATAATAAAAACAGCAAGAAAAAATATTTTGCATAGAGGAGATTTATTTTTACAGGTTCTAATTCTCATAACACGTGTGTGAATAAAACATTTATAAATACTACTGTAAGAATACATTTTCGTAGTATTTGTTGTACTGAATTTAGTTTATCCTCATTTTAATTTTATATTACATAAAAACATTCTGGATCATAAAGTATGAGTTTCAACACTGTATCTGCAGTAATGAGAATCTTGTATTCTCTTTGTAAAATATCACATCTTCTTTGGATTGTGGGGTGAAATATGACCCATAAAATCCTTTGTGACACTCACCCAGTAGTAACACTTTAGTTTATCACTGTATGCAAACACACCACCATAAATGCATTGCACAATTAATTAACAAAAAATTATAATAATAATTGTTTCTCACGACAGTCAGCGTAGCAAAATATTAAATAATTCTCCATTTCAATGACTTAACAGGTTAAAACAATGTAAAGGAAAACTGGACAGAGGAAAAATTATATAAATATACTGACATAATCAACAGTATGTGCATGAAGTTTCACGGTGCTTGCAAAGCATGTTAGAGGCCAGGAGTGCCCCCTCCTGGTTTTACTTTCAACAGCAGCATTTTGAACAGCGTAGGCTGACTTCTTAGGGGTTAAACCCACAAGGCATTTCTTAGCAACTAGAAGTCTGATACAAATTCACAACTGAAGCCCCATTCAACTGCGAAAACCACCCCACCATGAGAGCGATAGTCTTACATAGATCGATAGATTCACAATTCAAAATATATACTATTTACTTCCAGTGTAATGTTATTATTTTTTATTTTTTTTATTTTGTTCAAGTTTGAGAAGTTCCAACTTACTCGATTCAATTGCAGGGTTTGAAGTCTCTGTTAAACATTCACAGTTTCTATGCGCTGCATGGTTACTTTTCAAGTTAACAAGCATTGATACTGAATGGAATTCTCCGGTCAAACGACTTTTTTTGTTTTCCTTGATAAAGTAGAAATACTGAGGGACAGGAAATGCACTGCAATATCACATGACCAAAACCAAACAACTGCCAACTGAGAAAGGAAGCAGGAAGAGTTAAATAAAAAAAACAAGGGTGGAAAAAGCAGAGATCAAAAGATCAACAGAGGTGTAGTGCACAACTGTGCTCCTGGTCTATCGATACACGAGGTGGGATATGGTGCTGGACTTGAAATTGAGCTGATGATTGGGCACAAAGTTATGATGAGGATTTTTGCGGGTGCACACATCACTGCCGTAAAGGCTCATGCACATCTCACATGACACCTTGGAGCAGTTCACACAGGTGTGAGAGGCCCCTGGCTTGTTGCAAAAGCCACAGCGGGAGCCGCCCACACTCAGCCGCTCACCCCCACTGCTGATGGAGCTGACCACCGGACTGCTGCCCGAACCCACGGCTTTACTGGGAAACAGCTTGGTGCTCATCACAGCTTTGTCCAGCAACAGCGAGTGGGACTGAGCGTGGGGAAGTGGGTGAGGGTGAGTGTGCGAGTGAGCGTTGGAGTAGACCGACAACTTCTCCTTGATGGGCATGTAGCCATCCAAAGGGCGGGAAGTTTTAGTGTAATCCTGGAAGCCACAACAAGGTGCCGGTTCCACTGCATGGCAGGACGAACACAAGATCATGTCGCACCTCTGGCAAGAGGAGAGCGAAGGACAGCCCATGCCGCAGCCCTGGCACTTCATCACATGTCCCTTCAGAACCCAACTGTCCCGGGACTCTCGAGGCTCCCGGCTCTGTGGCCTAGAGGGCGTCTGGTGGCCACCCAAACCCCGTTCAGTGTACAAGTCCACCTCATCCAGGGAGGACAAGTGGTAGGAGTATGGCTCAGACGGGGGCGACTGAATCGGGAAGAAGTCGGCCACTGGGCTGTAAGAGGGCGGCGCTGCCACAGGGTAAAGCGAAGGGCTTGGTCGGATGATTTCATCCTTCAAGTCTTCTTCCGTGTCGACGAACAGTGGCTCTTTGCGCAGGCTGAGCGAGGCCTTCAGCACAGGCTTGCTGGCTTGGTGCCAGTGTCCTGCACTGTCTGTTACATCCACCGACTTGGACGGCCGGCCGCTTCGCCTTAGGTGGGCGCGGTCGATATCCACCGGCCGCACCGACAGGCGGGACAAGTCTCCTGTAAGGCTGTCTCGTCGGCGGAGGGCGTCAGCGCACCCTGCTGCATCTTCTCTGGTGTTCCTCCTCACCTCCATGGCCTCCAGCTCCGAGGCAAAGCCCCGAGACATGGACACCACCTCGCCGAGCAGACGGCATTCAGCCTGGGCGAGGAGCAGTTCGAAGGCGAGCTGCCGGAGGTGGGAGGCTCCACCTGGATGGTCCCTAACGTGGTACTGTAATTCCTGGTCTCTTGAATAGCCCATGGTACGCAGCAGCGAACGCAAGTCTGCGTCGCATATCACCGACTGCAGTTGGTACACATACGGCCCCGTGAAGGTCTGTAAGAGTGAAAGAACAGTCATTACACACTCAAAAGCAAAGATTAAATTCATTTTTTCACATTCATGAACTAGAAAGGTTTTAATAGAAGGCTGAATAATTAACCCCAGAATGCAGTGCAGTCTCGCTGAAACTACAGACTTCTCACTGAAATGTAGGGCTGGGCGATATGACCTAAAATCAAAACCTCAATTAATTGAACACTTTACCTCAATTACTATTTATTAATTTTTATAAAACGGATAGTTCCGGTCCTTGATTCTGATTGGTTGAGTCAAGTTCAAAGCTGTTGTAAAATACTCTACAAACACACACCTTTGTTTACGTCTGTGTGTTGCTCGGCAACACAACCGTTTCTGAGGAGCTACATTGTTTGGTGGAAGAATACTGTTTTTATTAATATCATTACACTTTATTTGCTCTGTTCATGCACATCTCACATGACACCTTGGAGCAGTTCACACAGGTGTGAGAGGCCCCTGGCTTGTTGCAAAAGCCACAGCGGGAGCCACCCACACTCAGCCGCTCACCCCCACTGCTGATGGAGCTGACCACCGGACTGCTGCCCGAACCCACGGCTTTACTGGGAAACAGCTTGGTGCTCATCACAGCTTTGTCCAGCAAAAGCGAGTGGGACTGAGCGTGGGGAAGTGGGTGAGGGTGAGTGTGCGAGTGAGCGTTGGAGTAGACGGACAACTTCTCCTTGATGGGCATGTAGCCATCCAAAGGGCGGGAAGTTTTAGTGTAATCCTGGAAGCCACAACAAGGTGCCGGTTCCACTGCATGGCAGGACGAACACAAGATCATGTCGCACCTCTGGCAAGAGGAGAGCGAAGGACAGCCCATGCCGCAGCCCTGGCACTTCATCACATGTCCCTTCAGAACCCAACTGTCCCGGGACTCTCGAGGCTCCCGGCTCTGTGGCCTAGAGGGCGTCTGGTGGCCACCCAAACCCCGTTCAGTGTACAAGTCCACCTCATCCAGGGAGGACAAGTGGTAGGAGTATGGCTCAGACGGGGGCGACTGAATCGGGAAGAAGTCGGCCACTGGGCTGTAAGAGGGCGGCACCGCCACAGGGTAAAGCGAAGGGCTTGGTCGGATGATTTCATCCTTCAAGTCTTCTTCCGTGTCGACGAACAGTGGCTCTTTGCGCAGGCTGAGCGAGGCCTTCAGCACAGGCTTGCTGGCTTGGTGCCAGTGTCCTGCACTGTCTGTTACATCCACCGACTTGGACGGCCGACCGCTTCGCCTTAGGTGGGCGCGGTCAATATCCACCGGCCGCACCGACAGGCGGGACAAGTCTCCTGTAAGGCTGTCTCGTCGGCGGAGGGCGTCAGCGCACCCTGCTGCATCTTCTCTGGTGTTCCTCCTCACCTCCATGGCCTCCAGCTCCGAGGCAAAGCCCCGAGACATGGACACCACCTCGCCGAGCAGACGGCATTCAGCCTGGGCGAGGAGCAGTTCGAAGGCGAGCTGCCGGAGGTGGGAGGCTCCACCTGGATGGTCCCTAACGTGGTACTGTAATTCCTGGTCTCTTGAATAGCCCATGGTACGCAGCAGCGAACGCAAGTCTGCGTCGCATATCACCGACTGCAGTTGGTACACATACGGCCCCGTGAAGGTCTGTAAGAGTGAAAGAACAGTCATTACACACTCAAAAGCAAAGATTAAATTCATTTTTTCACATTCATGAACTAGAAAGGTTTTAATAGAAGGCTGAATAATTAACCCCAGAATGCAGTGCAGTCTCGCTGAAACTACAGACTTCTCACTGAAATGTAGGGCTGGGCGATATGACCTAAAATCAAAACCTCAATTAATTGAACACTTTACCTCAATTACTATTTATTAATTTTTATAAAACGGATAGTTCCGGTCCTTGATTCTGATTGGTTGAGTCAAGTTCAAAGCTGTTGTAAAATACTCTACAAACACACACCTTTGTTTACGTCTGTGTGTTGCTCGGCAACACAACTGTTTCTGAGGAGCTACATTGTTTGGTGGAAGAATACTGTTTTTATTAATATCATTACACTTTATTTGCTCTGTTTTATTTTGTGAAACCTTAGCTGTTATATATTCACTGTAAACCATGGCTTCTTGGGGCTTATTGCTGTAATTTCCTTTCTTTCTTTCTTTCTAGCCCTAATAGTTCAAGTTTAAATTAAAGGTTTGTACCATAAATATACTCAAATATTAAAGGTGGGATATTTTTATATATTTTATGACAAGAGGACAAGAGTGTATTTCTTATCTTTGTGTAATAATTGAAGGAAACAAACTATTTGTGGTTATTTGTTGAATCGATTAAAATATTAAAATCAGAGCTTGCTTGAAATAATCACATTTCAGTTTAATTGTAAAAAGAAAGTTTCCTAAAAAAATAGATTCATTTTTGCAAACAAAATAAAGGAATATTGCCATGTCAAAATGAGAAAACAACCAGCAAACAAAATAGCCTACTTTTTAAATATTGTCATGTGAAAAGCAGAAAATAATAACTTGCATCTCCTGTAAACAAATGTTTTAAATAATGAATGTAAATATAACTGCTGATTAAGAGAAAGAGCAGGGCACCGTCTCAGTGATCTTGTGGTGTCACGCTATAAGCACAAGTATTTACTCTAGGTTCTTACTGGCCATTCACACAGAACACACCTTTGCATCTAAAACTGTGAGACGCAGCACGTAAAAAATTATTTATTTATTTTTTAATAAAGTGCAGGACAGAATGCCTACTATTCCCCTCAAATAAAAATTTTGCCATGCCACCCTGCTACTGAAAACAAAAGCTTGCCCCGCCTCCAGGGTCTTCTGATTGGTCCACTGTTTTGGAACCGACATTGATGAGCGGCACTGTGTGTAAAGGTTTAAATTCTTTTGCGAGACGCTGCAAAAGATGCAAGCACAACTACACACGCGGTAAGTATCTTTTTAAGGGAAAAGTATTAATAGGATTTTAAAAAACAATATAACCGACATGGGAAAATTACATTTGTTTACGGTTCGATGAACCGTCCAGCCCTACTGAAACGTCATTCCCTTTGTGCGCCACGGAAAAAAACAACAATGAATCCTTTAATCCGTTGACTCACCTTTATGCAACGGAACTCTTTCTTCCAAGGAAAGAGCAGCAAGTTGGAACAGATGGTTTCCAGCGTCGCAAAGGCCGTCTCCAATGTCCGCAAGTTTGCGCTTCTCTGAGTCCTCAGGGAGTTCTCAGTCATTTCATAGAATCGAACCATGCGAAAGCGCTGCCCTGGATCGGGCTGGTATGAGCCAAGCAGTGCTGTTGCAGTAGAAATCAGTGCCTCCTCGGTCTTGGCTCCTCCTCCTCCTTCACCGGCTCCCTCCTCAAGCCGATTCTCCAAAGACGCCACATACCTGCGGAATAGATCTTCTCGCAACTTGGCATCCATCGGTGGCAGTGGGCTGCGTAGCATGCAACCTCTTATCCTACAATCCAGGAGTTTCTTTAAACGGGACCCCTTGCCATCTCAAGTCCTCTCTTCCACTAGACACCGGAAGACCTGGGACAACGGTGCAGTGTGGTGGGGAAAATCAGCAAGTTGCGATCATCCTCCAAAAGAGCGATATGCAATAATGAAAGTGAAGATGTGCTTGGTTTAATTCGGGCGTACGCCTTGCCCAGGGCTCTTTCATGCTGTAATGGGCATCTCTGGGCTCCTCATTAGCCAAAACACCTCAACAGGACATGAGAAGGTTTTGGGATTTGGGTGCTGGATGGAGAGTCCTCACCTTATTAAGCCCTTACTGCCAGGCTTTACCCCGCAGTAGGTTGAAGGTCAGGGTTTGCAGAGAGGAGCGCACATTAAAAACACCATGTCCAATGCTGCAACGACAGAAGAACAAAATCTGTTTGATAAAGACAAGTCTACGTCCAAAAAGAGGACATGTCCGGGGAAAAGAGGATGCATGGTCACTCGTCTCCAATGTCCGCAAGTTTGCGCTTCTCTGAGTCCTCAGGGAGTTCTCAGTCATTTCATAGAATCGAACCATGCGAAAGCGCTGCCCTGGATCGGGCTGGTATGAGCCAAGCAGTGCTGTTGCAGTAGAAATCAGTGCCTCCTCGGTCTTGGCTCCTCCTCCTCCTTCACCGGCTCCCTCCTCAAGCCGATTCTCCAAAGACGCCACATACCTGCGGAATAGATCTTCTCGCAACTTGGCATCCATCGGTGGCAGTGGGCTGCGTAGCATGCAACCTCTTATCCTACAATCCAGGAGTTTCTTTAAACGGGACCCCTTGCCATCTCAAGTCCTCTCTTCCACTAGACACCGGAAGACCTGGGACAACGGTGCAGTGTGGTGGGGAAAATCAGCAAGTTGCGATCATCCTCCAAAAGAGCGATATGCAATAATGAAAGTGAAGATGTGCTTGGTTTAATTCGGGCGTACGCCTTGCCCAGGGCTCTTTCATGCTGTAATGGGCATCTCTGGGCTCCTCATTAGCCAAAACACCTCAACAGGACATGAGAAGGTTTTGGGATTTGGGTGCTGGATGGAGAGTCCTCACCTTATTAAGCCCTTACTGCCAGGCTTTACCCCGCAGTAGGTTGAAGGTCAGGGTTTGCAGAGAGGAGCGCACATTAAAAACACCATGTCCAATGCTGCAACGACAGAAGAACAAAATCTGTTTGATAAAGACAAGTCTACGTCCAAAAAGAGGACATGTCCGGGGAAAAGAGGATGCATGGTCACTCTAATTTATAATCTATTGCTAATTGATGTATTCTTTTTAAAGTAGCCTATGGAACATATTTGCTGCCTCATTCTGTGACAAGAAGCCTCATCAGATCACAAAAGGAAGCATGTGACTGGTGTTGTGGAGTGAAACGGTTATCATTTTCTCTTTTGTTGGACAACAGGGTTAGAAATGTGAATATAAGGGAGGTTTAACTTTATGCATTTTAATTTACGCATGTTTAGCTTAGTTAACGGAAGGCTACCTGCTGCCATCAGAGCAAGTGTAATTACTGCATTCACGCGCTCCTCGAATGCTCTCATTTCTTAGTTGTGTTTTTAAGTCGGAATGCGAAAACAACATGGGCACTCGCGTTACTACAAAGATGTGTTGGATTTGTATTATTAGAGCTTTCCGACTTGAGTTCACGTGCATTTTCTCAGTCGGGAAATTATTTTTCACGTGCGGGTACCAGTGACGATGCTTCTTACGTCCGTTTCGGAGAACCAGAGGACAAAAATTTAAATCGATCACTCAGGCATGGCAACGAAATGAGGCATCGAAATCTGCGTTCAGATTCGGTTCTAGTACAGACCGGTTACATAGGTACTAGTGCCATATTGGTACCGGGTTTCGGTACTAGGGCTGCACGATGAATAGCATGTGATTATCATGCACATCTCGTCAGTAAAGCCGGTTCTGTGATTAGCAGTAAATGTTCATCACGTGCATTCAGATAGAGTGGCATTTAATACAGAGCCGTAGTTCGCTGACAAGCTACGCAATATGGCGTTCATAATCGAATATGATTCATCTGCGATTATGAACGCGATATTGCATAGCTTGTCAGCGAAATATGGCTCTGTGTATTAAATGCCACTCTATCTGAATGCACGTGATGAACATTTACTGCTAATCACAGAACCGGCTTTACTGACGAGATGTGCATGATAATCACATGCTATTCATCGTGCAGCCCTAGTACCGAAACCCGGTACCAATATGGCACTAGTACCTATGTAACCGGTCTGTACTAGAACCGAATCTGAACGCAGATTTCGATGCCTCATTTCGTTGCCATGCCTGAGTGATCGATTTAAATTTTTGTCCTCTGGTTCTCCGAAACGGACGTAAGAAGCATCGTCACTGGTACCCGCACGTGAAAAATAATTTCCCGACTGAGAAAATGCACGTGAACTCAAGTCGGAAAGCTCTAATAATACAAATCCAACACATCTTTGTAGTAACGCGAGTGCCCATGTTGTTTTCGCATTCCGACCTTAAAGCACAACTCGGGAAATGAGAGCATCCGAGGAGCGCGTGAATGCAGTAATTACACTTGCTCTGATGGCAGCAGGTAGCCTTCCGTTAACTAAGCTAAACATGCGTAAATTAAAATGCATAAAGTTAAACCTCCCTTATATTCACATTTCTAACCCTGTTGTCCAACAAAAGAGAAAATGATAACCGTTTCACTCCACAACACCAGTCACATGCTTCCTTTTGTGATCTGATGAGGCTTCTTGTCACAGAATGAGGCAGCAAATATGTTCCATAGGCTACTTTAAAAAGAATACATCAATTAGCAATAGATTATAAATTAGAGTGACCATGCATCCTCTTTTCCCCGGACATGTCCTGATGTATTCTTTTTAAAGTAGCCTATGGAACATATTTGCTGCCTCATTCTGTGACAAGAAGCCTCATCAGATCACAAAAGGAAGCATGTGACTGGTGTTGTGGAGTGAAACGGTTATCATTTTCTCTTTTGTTGGACAACAGGGTTAGAAATGTGAATATAAGGGAGGTTTAACTTTATGCATTTTAATTTACGCATGTTTAGCTTAGTTAACGGAAGGCTACCTGCTGCCATCAGAGCAAGTGTAATTACTGCATTCACGCGCTCCTCGGATGCTCTCATTTCCCGAGTTGTGCTTTAAGGTCGGAATGCGAAAACAACATGGGCACTCGCGTTACTACAAAGATGTGTTGGATTTGTATTATTAGAGCTTTCCGACTTGAGTTCACGTGCATTTTCTCAGTCGGGAAATTATTTTTCACGTGCGGGTACCAGTGACGATGCTTCTTACGTCCGTTTCGGAGAACCAGAGGACAAAAATTTAAATCGATCACTCAGGCATGGCAACGAAATGAGGCATCGAAATCTGCGTTCAGATTCGGTTCTAGTACAGACCGGTTACATAGGTACTAGTGCCATATTGGTACCGGGTTTCGGTACTAGGGCTGCACGATGAATAGCATGTGATTATCATGCACATCTCGTCAGTAAAGCCGGTTCTGTGATTAGCAGTAAATGTTCATCACGTGCATTCAGATAGAGTGGCATTTAATACACAGAGCCATATTTCGCTGACAAGCTATGCAATATCGCGTTCATAATCGCAGATGAATCATATTCGATTATGAACGCCATATTGCGTAGCTTGTCAGCGAACTACGGCTCTGTATTAAATGCCACTCTATCTGAATGCACATGATGGACATTTACCACTAATCACAGAACCGGCTTTACTGACGAGATGCGCGTGATAATCACATGCTATTTATCGTGCAGCCCTATTCGGTACCCAACCCGACTTCCAGGGGGTTCTGCACTCATTGAGATGAATGGCAATGCTAACGAATAGCTTTCTCCAGGTATTATATATAGACGTCCTTGACTGAAATCACAAGCAAATTAGCCAAAATATTTAATAAACAAACAGGTAAGGAAGAGGGAACAATTCATGAATTGTCATTTCTGTGAACGTTTCGCAAAACTCTGCGGGCACAGATTTCCTATTGGACCTGCCAATAATGTCCACATAATATGGGAGTAAAGGGTCTCTATTTCTAGCAGTGAATGTGGACTGTTTTCTTCTAGATGGCTGCCAACTAAACACCTGCACACTATTCCCAGTGTTTACCTTCAATGATGCAGGCTGTCATTCCAAGCTGCTTAATTCATACCAACACTAAACAGTCATTTTCATGTGCTTTATCAGAGAGGCCTCATATCATAACCACAACACCCCACTAAACATGGTAAAGCTAAAATCCCCACCTCAATAAACCAGCGTTCGCAGAGACCACAGTTAAGCGTTAATAAATAATCATGCTCCATCTGCATTTCATAAACAGTACGTGTGTTAGCCACACAGCTAACCTGACAGTACTCACAGTAAACACATCTGTCAACGCGCAAGTCAGTCCGATCTGATCGCTCAACTTGTCGTTATTAAAGGGATAGACATCAATGAAGTTGTTACTCTACTCGAACACGTTTCAAGCTCATCTTTGACAGATATCAGATGCAGCTAGCACAGCACTGCTAACATTAGCGCAGTTGCAGGGCCCTGTAAATCCACACACACCACACAATTTAACCGTACACCGTCCTGCGCATTTCATAAACAGTACGTGTGTTAGCCACACAGCTAACCTGACAGTACTCACAGTAAACACATCTGTCAACGCGCAAGTCAGTCCGATCTGATCGCTCAACTTGTCGTTATTAAAGGGATAGACATCAATGAAGTTGTTACTCTACTCGAACACGTTTCAAGCTCATCTTTGACAGATATCAGATGCAGCTAGCACTGCTAACATTAGCGCAGTTGCAGGGCCCTGTAAATCCACACACACCACACAATTTAACCGTACACCGTCCTGTAACTACTGTTTAATTACCTCAATAAGGACAAGACGTGAAAGTGAACATGTCCGTTGAGTGTCATGCAGTGCTGGGCAGCAGCATTACCGAGCCGCCCTCTCCCCATCATCCAGCGCCTCTTACCTTCATGTTCCGCTGGAAATCCCCACCGCCGCACTGCGCATGCGCCCCGCTGCCTCCCCTGCAGCCTGCGGGACTAGCGCTGGATCGTTCGATTCATTCAGCGAATCGGTTCGCATAAATGATTCGATTCATTGGAGTCGTCTGCGCTCAAAACAGTTCCCAGAAGTCTCTGCGCTGCATTTGACGTCTTCCTTTCTGAACTTTAAATCAATGTTTGTTTAAACACCGCGCTAAGGTTTTCAGTTACCTTAACTCGTTAGGTTTGTAAATGTATGAGTAATCAATCGTTGACAATGTGATTCAGTTTGTTGCTGTCCTTCTTCTGTAAAATGTCCTGTTGTTTACGTTTCTAATATGTGACCCTGAACCACAAAACCAGTCACAAGGGTCTTTTATTGAGATTTATACATCTGAAAGCTGAATAAATAAGCTCTCCATTGATGTATGGTTTGTTAGGATAGGACAATATTTGGCTGAGAAACAACTATTTGAAAATCTGGAATCTGAGGGTGCAAAAAAATCTAAATATTGAGAAAATCATCTTTAAAGTTGTCCAAATGAAGTCCTTAGCAATGCATATTACTAATCAAAAATTAAGTTTTGATATATTTACGGTAGGAAATGTACAGAAGATCTTCATGGAACATCTTTATTAATATCCTAATGATTTTTGGCATAAAAGAAAAATGGATAATTTTGACCAAACAGCAATTGTTGGCTATTGCTACAAATATACTCGTGTGACTTAAGCTGGTTTTGTGCTCCAGGGTCACAGATATGTTATATCACCCACAGTTTCATGCTTAAAAAAGTTCTACCGCTTCGAAAACTGGTTTTGAAATAGCATCGTTTTGGTAGACCACAGTTATTTAACTCAGATGGTCTTCTTTTTACACACGAGGAATTCTTAGCTAAATGCAATTTTCCCATACCGCCAAAGGAATTCACAACGGTTTTTTTGCCGCAGTCATTCCTAAAATAGCTATGTTGTTTAAACGGCAAAAACAGATTAAATTATCAGCAATTCCCACAACTCTCACACTCCCCTATTGATCAAATATGTTTTTCCTATCGTTGTAATTATTATAACAGATCAGTAAGAGCCATTTTCCAGGAGGATGTTGCTTCGAAACCAAATGTTGCATGTTGGAATCAATTTGTGAGTGATGTTGATTGGAAAAAAGTCTGGCCTCTGCCAGTCCGCTATCTCTTAACAAGGTCAAAGAGATATATTTTAAAAGTCCTTCACAGAATATACCCCGTTAAACTGTATCTACGAAAAAAAAAAATATATATATACACAGATTACTTTTTTCAAGTAACTAGTAAAGTAACGCATTACTTTTTAATTTACAAGAGAATATCTGAGTTACTTTTTCAAAAAAGTAATGCAAGTTACTTTGTTTTCCAATTTATTGACTGACAGCTCTCCTGTCCCCATACTGGGAGAAATCGGTAGGAAAGAGGAGTTGTGTGCGCTGTGTGAACATGATGTAGTTCTAGACTAAATGTGAATGTGCATTACTTCATAACACTCACAAAAAACTGATTTAGTATTCATCAAAATGAATTAAAACTCAATGCAAAGTGAAATGCAAACTCAGAATATGACGCAAACCTGCAATAATTAAATATGTTAAATAGCACAAATGTATCTAATCCCATTTTATTAACTAATGTCTTTGCTGCTGACCTTTGCTGATCCAGTTCAACCGTACTAATAAGCAAAAATGACTTTAGATAAACTAACAATTGTGCTTTGTTTTTTATTGCTGAAGAGTGTTTCTTCTCCTGCATTCTACTGTACAGACGTGAATTTACTTTAGCTTCAGCCTGAGGTTTATTCATTACACTTTTTGGTGTGAAAGGGCTTTTATATTAGCTATAAATACAACTTATTATATTAAAAGCAATCAAGCCCTGCTCATATTTAAAAAGTAACGCGAAAGTAACGTATCACATTACTTTAAATAAAAAAGTAACTAAGTAACGCAATTAGTTACTTTTTTAGGGAGTAATGCAATATTGTAATGCATTACTTTTAGAAGTAACTTTCCCCAACACTGGTAATATGTCGATTTTGCGAGCAGAAGCCATAGACAGCTGTTCATTTGTTTTTATTTTATTTGTTGTAATTGAATTGTATTGCATGCGTTAACATTCTACCTCGCGGTCGAGTGATTCATTTTCTCGTTCACGCCTTCCAAATCATTTAAAAGAACCGGTTCAACTCCGTGATTCGCTCATGAATCGGATACCTACGGTGGCCGAGAAGTGCAGAACAAATCACAATTCTGAAAACAAAATAACAAATTACAAACGCAAATGCAAGTCTAAAAAACAAAATAACAATTCAGAAAGCACAACAACAATTCAGAAAACATTATAACAAGTCATAAAACACAATGACAAATTCGAAAACAAATTAACAAGTCAGAAAACACAACGACAAATCAGACAAACCGGCAGAGGTAGGTATAGTTTGAGACGGCGCCATTGGTTTGGGATTACTCACTGCTGACTGGACGAGACATCTGTCAATCAACGTATACAGGACGAACCAGCCGAAGAACAGCAGAGTCATGGTAGAAAGTTCGGAGATGGTATTAAAGTAGCTCAGTTTAAATGTTTTGTATGAATTGCCCTTACTATGGAATAAAAAATATGGGGTGTATATTTGCATTTAGTTAAAAGTGACTAAAACATCAGCTCCAGTGGCGCAGGTGGATAAGCGCGTGTTGTTGGCTTTTTGACGCGATCGACCCAGGTTCGATCCCGCCTTTTGCCAATCTTTTTTTTTCTCCCTTTTCAAATCTCGTATCACATCGTAAAGGCATTTATTTTCAATAAAAATTAAGGAAATAATCAAAAAGTTGAAAATAAAGTATGGGGTAGGGTTAGGGTGGGTGTAGGGAGGTCTTTATTGTACCAATAAGGTGGCGTCCATTTAATAATTAAAATTTAAATGATAATTTACACTCAATACGTTATTATTGCATACTGTTTTATAATGTACTACAATACTGAAGTGCAGATAATTGCCACTATTTGCAACAAGTAGTATACTTGATAGTAGAAATCCTGCTATTTTAACATAGTGTATTTGCACTTAGTGTAAATAGAATCCATTGCTAATGCGAGATTTGAAAAGGGAGGGAAAAAAAGTTTGGCAAAAGGTGGGACCGAATGTGTCAAAAAGTTAGTGACACACGCTTATCCACCTGCGCCACTGGAGCTGATGTTTTACAGCCACTTTTAACTAAATGTCAATATACACCCCGTATTTTTTATTCCATAGTAAGGGCAATTCATACAATACATTTAAACTGAGCTACTTTAATACCATCTCTGAACTTTCTACCACGACTCTGCTGTTCTTCGGCTGGTTCGTCCTGTATACGTTGATTGACAGATGTCTCGTCCAGTCAGCGGTGAGTAATCCCAAACCAATGAAAACAAACCTCTTCCGGTTTGTCTGATTTGTCGTTGTGTTTTCTGACTTGTTAATTTGTTTTCAGATTTGTCGTTGTGCTTTCTGACTTGATATTTTGTTTTCGAATTTGTCATTGTGTTTTCTGACTTGTTATTTTGTTTTCTGAATTTGTCATTGTGTTTTCTGACTTGTTATTTTGTTTTCTGAATTTGTCATTGTGTTTTCTGACTTATTTTGTTTTTTAGATTTGCATTTGCGTTTGTAATTTGTTCTTTTGTTTTCAGAATTGTGATTTGTTCTGCACTTCTCGGCCACCGTAGATACCACTTGCTATACCGCACTCATAACTCTTCATTAAAAGACTACACGCACTCACTAGGTACTACATTGCAGTCATCTATTTACCCACTACTGTTTTTGTCCTCAGACGAATAAGGCTGTATTAATGTATGTCCTCATGCGATCAGCTGAGTTATTGCTCCTCCTCCCTCCCCAGCAGTGAATCTCGCCGGAGTTCAAGAAGACGGAACACAGCGCAGGAGACATGGCTATGCGCACAACACAACCTCAAACTGATGCGATCGATGCAGGATATGAGGACTACCTCTGCCCCGTGTGTCTGGAGATATATGTCTCTCCGATGACCACAGACTGCGGACATACGTGAGTATCCTTGCGGTCTCGTGCCTCGCAGCAGGAACTTCTCGTTTGACATGTTGTTTAGTTTCACGTTTATCAAGTTATCACGTGAAACCGACGCGCAGACTCCATGCCATGCAATTTAATCTTAATATGACTGTGTCGAATAATCAATAATAAATGCAGTTGTGATTCGAGTTTCTCAGGAGGCAGAAATTGGTTACTTTCAGTTTTGCTTCTTGTGTAGGCTTCTAAACTTGTGCTGTGTGGGAGGGATGCTGGGAGTTGTAGTGCTGCTCACTTAATTATAGCTTGAACAAACTACAATACTCAAGTTGTCCTTCTATGAATATCTTACTTTTTGTATGAATTTTAAAGCTCGTACTTTACTGACAAACATAACACTAGTAAAAGTGACACATAGAGTCATAAATGCCTGATTGATAGCCTACCTTGATAAGATACATTGACACTCATTTATTTTTTTAGGGAACAGCTTATTACTTTAAATGGGGGGAAATCTGACTTGTGTGTGCGCATGTATGTGTAGCCAGATGTGCATATTTTTATCAAGGGACAAAGTATATGTTTTATATCATTATATATGTACATATGAAATGTCTTAGTGAAAGTATATCCTTTTCTTTTGGTCAGATTCTGTGAAAGCTGTCTTAAGGAGTGCTTGCGGCCTCAGAAACCCGTGTGTGCAGTCTGCAGGTCTGATCTGCACGAGTGGAAACAAGCAGATCATTTACTAAATGAGATGAAAAGATCAATTGGAAAGTGCAAAGGCTGTAAAAATGAGGTGTGTGGGTGCATGTATGGGAGTTAAACTCTAAGTTATATTGAAATGTGGCGTTTATTCCGGCCAAGAACCACCCACTTAGTCCAGAAGAGACTGTCAGACCAATATATAAATTGATCGTTCACATTATATGCATGTAAAAAGCATTGTACTACAATAATAAATTAATGGAGAATAGAAAACAAACTTGGACGGTTGTGCAGGAAATACTGAAGAAACCTTGGCAGATAATTAAATTAATTTATAAAATGAATGCATTTAATCAATTAGAAAAATAAGACATTGTCGAACTGTTACATCTTTACACTGCAGAAGTGGCACATTAACTGCTTCTTAAGCGGCATTTAGATGTATTTTCTCTTTAATGCGGCTCGTAGGTGTCATGAATGCATTTACACTACAGTTGCATGATTTATTTAAAACATTAAATTTAGATTTTTGAAATATAAATGACAAATAAAAACAAAGAAATATTTTTAAATATGACCCTAAAAGTGCCAGTAGGTGAGTCTTTGAATCATTCATTTAAATGATTTGTTTAAAATCATTTATTCAGATATGAAGCAAGTGGCTGTCTTCATAAAACAGTTGAATCATTCACTCATACAATTTGCTCAAAATCATAGATTTGTTTGAAGCTACTGAAGAAACTCAAGCGATTAGTTAGCACTCATGATTACAGCCTGGTGTGTTTCCTGTCAGACTGATCAAAACCTGTTCACCCTGACTTGTGGAAAGTGTATACTATCAGGCATTCCATTTGGAGCTTTCGGTTTTCAAAAGTGCTTTGCAGTTTTGTGTGCGGTGTGCATCAGACGGTCCGTGAACAGACTGTGGGTGGTCCTTGAGCTCACTGTCTGAGTCTAAGGTGTTCCTAAGACTTTTTTTTTATCTACTCTCTGGCAGGTTCTTTTGTCTGACATGAGAAGCCACACAGGGTCTTGCTCTAAATATCAAGACTTAATCAATGAAGGTATGAAGGCCATTTCAAAGAACCAGCCTTCAATTGTCAGGTAAAATAACTGTTTTCAGTATTTAAACATTTACGTTGATTCCACTTTGAATACAAAATTGCGACATCTGTGGCATTGTGCTGTGTGATAAAACTGCACATTTTAGAGTGGCCTTTTATTGTGGCCAGCCTAAGCCACACCTGTGTAATAATCATGCTGTCTAATCAGCATCTTGATATGCCACACCTGTGAGGTGGGTGGATTATCTCGGCAAAGGAGAAGTGCTCACTAACACAGATTTAGACAGATTTGTGAACAATATTTGAGAGAAATAGGCCTTTTGTGTACACACTTTCTACACACTGGTTTCTTGTTCCTCCTGTTCCTTTAGTTCAGTGCCAAACCGTTACACGTTCACCTGTCCCTACTGTAACAAACAGAACTTTGACCAGGGTGGTCTGGTGGAGCACTGCACCTCAAAACACGCACAAGACCCACGTCAAGTGGTGAGCATTTTGGATGGATCTCATTTACAATCCTAGAAGTGGCCAAGTATATTGTTTTGATTTGTAAAAGTCACCCTTTTTAAGCCATTTCTATTAAAGTACATGTATCTACATATAGCTAGATCTATTTTGAATATCAATGAAAAGGAATACTTATCAGCATTTATATTTGTTAGCTATGTCTCCAAGCCTTCTGAGATTGCGTTTACACGACAACGATGTAGTCAAAAATGGAAAAGTTTTTCCCTTGCGTTTTTAAAAATTTCACGTTTGCATGACAACGTTTTCAAAACGATTTGTGTTTACACAACGGCCAAAAATGCTGTATTACGTATGCCAGGCCAGTAGTTGCCACTGTCACCTTGTTAGTAAACAGTACCTGTTGCCGTGTGTATTTAGAGCCCGGTCTCATGAAAATGCTACGCACATGTTTGGCGTGCATATAATACGCAGTTTTCGCGTGCATATGATACGAAATTTGTTGGCATGCATATGAACCGCAGTTTTCGCGTACATATGATACGCATCTACTCCACAACCCTAATCCTACCATCGTGTAGCATATACATGCCAAAGTCCATTTTTGCATATCAATACCACGAGTTTTCGTTTTTATTTGGCGTATTATTTATACGCACTTTCATGAGATCGGGTTAGTATTTGATGCGTCTCCGCTGTTGGTTGTAATATTGGTGAAGTAAATCCACACTTTGCTGGAAACTCTTGAGCAGCAACAACAGTGCCATGTACTCCGCCATTGTTGTGTATGTTCGTTCGTGCTTGCCTTTAAAATCGACACGTTCGGCACATGTCTACATACCTAACGCGTAACACGTGCATACCTAACAACGGCATGTCGTCACCGTTTTCAAAGATTCCCGTTTTGGGGGTTTACACGGAAACGACAACGGTGATGTTTTCAATTTCAAAAACTTGCACTTCAGAACCCGTTTTCAAAAGAATGTGTTTTCAGTCCCCAAAACGCCGTTGTCGTGTAAACGAACAGGCATAATGGATAAAAAGTTTCCCGTTTTTGGCTGAAAACATTGTCGTGTAAACGGCCCGTGAAATAGTAACTGTTACCTGCGGAGTCAGGAGTTGTGACCCTTGTTTCCACTCCTGCAGGTGTGTCCGATATGTGCCTCAATGCCCTGGGGTGACTCTAATTACATGAGCGCTGACTTCTTTCAACACCTCAGAATGAGACATGCGTTTTCCTATGACACTTTTGTGGTGAGTAGATTACAATATTTACATGCTCTGGTTTTCCAGTGTTAAAAAAAAACAAAACTAAAAATTGTCATAGTGTTGACACAAAAATATCCTATTAATATTCCTTTTATATCTAGCTATAATACGGATCAGTCTTGCTGTATGCTTTTTTCAGTGATTTAACATGGGTTCTGTTCTCCAATTCAATAATTAGTAAACAAACATAACTTATATATATATTTCCTTTGGTATAAACAGTATAAATAGTCTTAGCCAATTCCAGTTTATGCCCGTGAAATAGTAACTGTTACCTGCGGAGTCAGGAGTTGTGACCCTTGTTTCCACTCCTGCAGGTGTGTCCGATATGTGCCTCAATGCCCTGGGGTGACTCTAATTACATGAGCGCTGACTTCTTTCAACACCTCAGAATGAGACATGCGTTTTCCTATGACACTTTTGTGGTGAGTAGATTACAATATTTACATGCTCTGGTTTTCCAGTGTTAAAAAAAAACAAAACTAAAAATTGTCATAGTGTTGACACAAAAATATCCTATTAATATTCCTTTTATATCTAGCTATAACACGGATCAGTCTTGCTGTATGCTTTTTTCAGTGATTTAACATGGGTTCTGTTCTCCAATTCAATAATTAGTAAACAAACATAACTTATATATTTCCTTTGGTATAAACAGTATAAATAGTCTTAGCCAATTCCAGTTTATTAAAGCTTTTTAGCAGTCTAGAACCCCCCTTTCTTGACGTTTTTTGATGGATGGATGGACTATTGGTCCAGCTTATTCAAAGTTGAAAAAAGAAAGAAGCAAATAAATAGAGCAACTAGCATTCGTTTTTTTTTATTAAATGTATAAACTTAACAGTTAACAATTACAGTTGGTCTGTAATGTTTTTTTCAAGTTCTATTAAATTGCAGTTGAAATTAAAGGTCCAGCTTATTCAAAGTTGAAAAAAGAAAGAAGCAAATAAATAGAGCAACTAGCATTCGTTTTTTTTTTATTAAATGTATAAACTTAACAGTTAACAATTACAGTTGGTCTGTAATGTTATTTTAACTTTTTTTTTCAAGTTCTATTAAATTGCAGTTGAAATTAAGATGGTCTTTAATATTGTGAATTACTAATTAAACAATAAATAAAAAGCTTAGTTGAGCAGAGCTTTATTTGCACTAAACAATGTATGTTTGTCTAACTTGTTGGGAAAAATGAAAAAGCTGTATAAATTGTGCACCAAAAACAAACTGAATGGACTAATTATTAAAGCAGAAGGAATGGAACAGTAAATACTCTGAGACTTACATTCTTTTTTTTTATTGTTATTATTAGGATTATGCTACAGATGAGCAAGCCATGATCCAGGAAGCTCTACAGCGCTCTCTCATGGAAAACTGATGTGAGGGACATATGGATCCCCAGCTGAACGTAACATAACCAAAAACCAATGCTTAATTATTAAAGCAGAAGGAATGGAACAGTAAATACTCTGAGACTTACATTCTTTTTTTTTTATTGTTATTATTAGGATTATGCTACAGATGAGCAAGCCATGATCCAGGAAGCTCTACAGCGCTCTCTCATGGAAAACTGATGTGAGGGACATATGGATCCCCAGCTGAACGTAACATAACCAAAAACCTATGCTTAAAAGATGAACAAACTACACTGGGATTCTGGGCTATTCTGATATATTGTTCTGCCTAATGTCGGTCATGCCAAAGTTCCTATTGGTGTAATTTTGGTGATTTCATATATTCATATATATACAATATTTCCATATACGCTCGAAGCTGTAAAAATACATATTCTGCCCATCTATAATTAATTCAGATTATATAACTGATTTGTGTTTATCTAGTATAGTTTGTGAAGCAGGCTGTCAGATTGTGTGACACTGGAACAGAACAGTCTGATATATGAGCTTGTGATATTAGAGTCTTGTCAGATGCTTCTAGTGTAGAACATATTGATATTGAATCATTAGATCATTCTTTTGATCTTGAGAGTGACATCTGATTCGGAGGCAATTTAGGGGAAGCAAAGGAATACGCTTTTTCTGTCGGGTGTGTTTTGTCTTGTTTTGTTCTTTTAAGAAGCCTAGATGTGTGTTCCACTTTGAGATTAGTGTTTGAAATGAGTTTGTTCAAACCAGTAGGGGGCAGTATTGTCTCATTAGTCAGCCATATTGTTTATCATCTCTGTACTCTCTGACCTAAGCGGTGCTCACTATGTAGTGCAGCTACTGGCAAGTCCATGACTTATCAAGAGGTATGTACTGATAGGATCTGCCCTTAAAGGGAGAGTTCACCTAAAAATGAAAATCCTGTCGTTATTTACTCACACTCACGTTGTTCCAAACATGTATGAATTTCTATACCATGTGGAACACAGAAAAATGTATGTACGGAGTTGCTTTGGACCACACTGACTTTCAATATATAGATAATAATAACAGTTCAAAATATCTTCTTCTGTGTTTCACATGAGAAAGAATCATTCAGGTCCAGAATGACACAAGGGTGAGCAGATGATGAGAGAGTTCCCATTTTGGGTGAGCTACTCCTTTAATCTCCAAATGCGTTTGTGTAACTCAGTAGAGGGCGTTTGCACTCTTCTTCAATTTTTTTTTAGTATATAGCAGTCAAACTGTACATGGCAGGTTTATGATATGGTAAAATGAGTCCATTTAATTGGCATTAGTTTGAAATCCTGCAGTCTATTGAACAAAAGTGTAATGTTGCGTTCCATAAAGTTAAACTTGTGTTGCATGCTGTTTGACACAGATTTTACCACTGTGAAGATAAATCATATTCTGTGCCTATTTCATTCATGGGCTGTTATTATTAGTGCTTAATGGCACTGATTCATTGGCCTGTATGTTAGTTGTGTATAGTTAATAAACCTTTTATCAAAAGCCTGTTTCAAATTAAACTATTATACATTACATTACATGCTATATTTTGCTCTTTTGTTGGTTTTGATTGCTTCTATTGTTCTCATTTCTAAGTCGCTTTGGATAAAAGCGTCTGCTAAATGTAGCTATACTGTTATAGCATTATCCTTGATTTTGTTATCGGAAGCATGTTCAAAAACACACTTTATTACTTTCCTCCTCCACATATTGCTTTCCCCCATTGTTCAATGCATGTGCATTCAATTTTGTTACAGTGTGTATCTCTCTCCCTCTCCTCCGCTCTAACTCCATTACTGTTGCTCATTTCCTGTCCCCCAGCGACTGTCAGCTCTCATGTCTGAAGGTGCTAAATCCTGATAAATTAAAGCTCTTTAATTATTTAAACACTGGACCCTGAAATCACTGTGAGTGATTTATACCGGTGCGTTAGACATGTTGGGCCAGAAACAACACCCACCTCTCTGATGGATGACTAAATGGAGGGGGAGCAAACACTACACGCTATAACAGTTACAGGGTCTTTCCCAGAAACCCTTTTTCTCATTTTTAAACAGATGCCCATCGCAGAATTATATATCATTCTGGAAATGCATGTGGTTTTTCAGCCTGATGATGCTGTATGAAAGGAGTTTCCTCAATTCTGTATGATAGGAAATAGGAAGTTTTATGGGAAATTGCATACGTGCATGTATCATTCAAAATGGCAAATCCACTGAGGAATCACCAGGCCTGAAAACCACTAAAAATTTTATTTATCCCCGAGTACACCTGTGCCTGGAACCACATTCATCCGCACAGATGAGTGGAGCCTAAACACATCTAAAAGTCACATGCAATTAAATTTTTTGACCCCTAGAGGGCGAAAGTTTTGTGCTGCGTCACAGTTCGTATTCTTCTACTATATTCTAAAACGTACTCTTTTTGAGAAGGAAAAAGTTGATCATTTTCTGTAGGGTAAAGCTAAAGAAGTTATAAAGTCAAGAGCAGATCTGAGTGTTTACATTTATTAGGAGTTTATTCGTTTATTAGGAGGTGTGCTTATGACGATACTCGCCAAAATACTGTGAGCTCAGTTCGACGATGTCACTGATATGTGCACTTTGTCAGAAATCGAATACTTCCTTACTAAACTGTATGCCAAAAATGTAGCATGTCCGAATTCATAGTATTCGAAAAACAGATGGCGAAAAGTACCCGGAAGACCTACTACTTCTGAAGTGTGCATTTGACGGACATTTTACTATCCAGCGAGGCAACGCAACTGATGCAGGTAGATCATGTGAGAGTAACAACAATATATAGCATATATATATATATATATATATATATATATGCTATATAGAATATACCTACTCAGACAATATGCAATTTAGGACACAAATCTGGAGCTGAATTGAACATCACCAATTTTGAAATTGGTTGTTTTTTTGGCCCATCCTGGCCCCTGTGCAGTCCGGCCTGTTTTTTTTTCATAACTGTAACTAAGTCCGACTCCTCCAAAGCACATTGGGTTTTGGGCAATATTAGTCATTACAGAGTGTAGCTAAAGTCAAAAACTCCATATAGCGAAAAAATGTTCCTTAACAATGACCCTAAAATGCTGTGTAGAAGCTTTTTTATTTTTAAGGGAAGCTCTCGGTATGCCTCAATATTGCTTTTTCAACTCATTTATTTGGGGTTTGTGTTGATAAAGTGTTAATTGGACTTCTTTGTGAGCGACAGGGGAATTTATGATGAAACTCTTCCCGGCAATCAGTGGAGAGCAGCAAGTTTATTTACACGGTCCATAGGGACAGAAGATGCTTCAACTTAACGTTTGTTGTCTTTCCTTCCCACACACTGTTTCAGTAATTAGTTTTCAGATCTCCATCAGGTCTCCTGCCTCTACACAGTAAATTCTCTAACCTGCTTGATGTTTTTTTTTTTTTTTCCTTTCTTCTTTCCTGGCGCTTTTTAACATTTTTTTTTTTTTGCTCCTGGCAGCTGAAGAAGTTCTCTAAGTTTGATCTAGCAAGTTTCTGTAGGGCTTCCAGGCAGGAAGGAAATGGTCCTGCAAAACACTGTCTCTCGCTCTCACCGTCGCTTTGTCTCGCCCCTTTTTGGTGGCAGTTGTTTTAAGGGAAGATAGAGGTGGGGGGGAGAAGAAAGTGAACATACTGAATGAAATTTTCATAAAGTTGAGCATGTGGTTTCTTTGATGAGAGAATGTGAAATGGTGTTAAGTCTCAGGGCTGTGTAGAAGCGGCAATTAGCGTAGCATGTTCCTCCTGGAGGCTTGTGCCGCGGGAGAGACGAAGGCTTTGTTTTCCTCAGATGTGTCATGCCCAGATTCACCCGCGTACCTCCTTTTCTCATGTTCCCTTCTTCAGTTATCCACGTAGTCTCAGGAATCATCACCTGTTGGAAGTGAATGTGATGACGAGCACTGTCTCTGGCAGTGAAGTAGAACTGAAATGGACTAAACAGACTGCGTGACGAGGCCCAAATCTGTGCCTGCAGAAAATCTGCAGGTTTTTCGAGAATTTGAACAGCCATCATTCACATGCATACATCCCCTTATTTTGGTTCATTGTATGATTTCAGCTACTAAAATTACCTACCTACATTTTTTGGAAAACTCTAAAAATTTACGTATACATACTATTCACTGCAGTTTCCAGTTAAAAGTAGGGACAGTAAAACACCTGCCATTTCTTATCAAGTTATGATTAAAGTTTATTATTAACAGACTTATTTTCATGCAGCTCCTTGAGCAGTACTATATTATAACCTCAAAGTGTCCATATGTGTGCTTTTCTAAAATAGTAAGCTTGCTCAGTAGCTCACCTGCTACAGCATTCCACATGCAACGCGAGTCCCCTAAAACAAGAAGACTTGTAGAGTCGAGCTAAAATGGCATGCGCGCTTCAGCAAATGTTTTTCCTACACTGGCTTCTGTTAATACTATCTGCACAGCCTTTTGATGCCACTTACCAGCCATTTCATTAACAAACTGCTGTGATATGTGCAACAACAAACTTAATTAAACATTACCAGATTCACATCTGTTTTGGAAAAAAACTAACGGCACTTTTAGTGCTGCTCACTGGAAATTTTAATAGTGTCACAAAACATGCAAAGTACATCCAACATAATATCATTTTGCAGAAATGGTGCCACAGGCATGTTTTTCCAATGATCCTGGGGTTAACATTTTAACATTCTGATGTAGAGTTTTAACGCAGAGTTTCCTTTTTTTTTTTTTTTTCACGCACATTTTCTTCACAAAAAGTAAAAATCCTGTTTAATTGTCCCCTTGTCATGTAAAGGTGTGGTAACATTATTGAAATTTCGGCCAGATTTTGCAGGCATGCATGAAGTGCAGCTTGCACAGAAGTCACTTTCCAGATGACTTCTCTAGAGAAGTTCTAGATTACATGGATTCCTCTAAATATCTGGATTTTGGCTGTGAACATTTGTGACCCTGGACCACAAAACCAGTCTTATGTTGCATGGGTATATTTGTAGAAATAACCAAAAATACATTGTATGGGTCAAAATGATCAATTTTTATTTTATGCCAAAAATCATTAGGATATTAAGTAAAGATCATGTTCCATGAAGATACTTTGTAAATGTCCGACTATAAATATATTAAAACTTCATTTTTGATTAGTAATATGCATTGCTAAGTACTTCATTTGAACAACTTTAAAGGTGATTTTCTCAATATTAAAATTTTTTGGCACCCTCAGATTCCAGATTTCAATTAGTTGTATCTCGGCCAAATATTGTCTTATCCTAACAAACCACACATCAATGGAAAGCTTATTTATTCAACTTTCAGATGATGGATAAATCTTAATTTTGAAAAATTGACCCTTATGACTGGTTTTGTGGTCCATGGTCACATTTGACAAACAACAATGTAACCCAACTTTAAGAATCATTGCATCTGCTTTTCTGGTCATTATGTGGTTACATCATGTCAATGACTGGAAATAAAATAACTCTTCAAAAATATATTTTTGCAAGACAAGTAAAAGCCAGCTGTCAGATTTGTTCCGCAGTGTATCATTAGATGCTTCTTGACTCTGTATTGCCAGTACCCATTGAACTCTCTTTCACATCAGCATGCTGATGAGTTACCTCTTAATATATGTTCCCATTAACATGGTGTTCACTCGCGGCTGTGTACTGTTTATCTTCTTATATTTGTGCCTGGAAAGTATAAGGTCTCTCTCCTTCATATTTTGCTGATCCAGGTATATCTGTGCGTTTTTATCATAGCATGGGGAGTTTGCTCACCGCCAAAATTCCTCAACGTCAGGAGAAACAGGAAGCCCAAAACAGGAATCCCGCCACATGCCCTGGCGATGCGCATACGGCACGGCAGGTTAATCCTTTCAAATGTTTGAACAGAAATGGCCACCGGGCATCCCCGACTTCAAGACCCAGTCTGCACGACTCTTCCGCTGCTAAACTCCTGCCGTCCAACATGCAGCTCTTCCTGTGTGGCTGCCTGTATGTGGGAAGTGGTCCTGGCTTTGATTTTATTACGCCTGAAACCAACCTGGCACTGAATCAGCTCGTACCACTCACCAGGCGTTTCAGGTTTACACTCGTTAACTTCCTGTGCTCCGTGCCAGCCTTCAAATGCATTAAAGAGAGAAAGAGGAAGGGAATAAGAGAGAGATGCCGTGCCTTGGTATTGTTCTGAAACCACGATACCTTTCCTCACCCCAGTGGTCATGAAAGTGACCTCCAAATATGAGTGAAGTGTATGCACATAGGAAAGACATTAGTACTGAGATCTCTTCGTTATCTATTACTTTGCATTCTTTTAGGCAGTGAAGGCATTTGATGGAGAACAAACAGAATCTCGATTAGAGAACATTATTCACTAACTAGTTGCTTAAGTCAAGTCAAGCCACCTTTATTTATATAGCCCTTTATACAATACTGATTGTGTCAAAGCAGCTTTACAGTGTCAACAGGAAACTAGTTTGTCAATGGTGCAAGAGGACAATAACAAAGAGTCATTTTTCCAGCTAAAGTCAATTCATTGATGATTCAGTGATGCCATCACCAGTTCAGCCCTCCTCCAACAGTGTCTGTGCAATCAGTCAAGCGTCCCCAACTAAGCAAGCCAAAGGCGACTGCGGCAAGAAACCAAACCTCCATCGGTGACAGAAATGGAGAAAAACTCTTGGGAGTTGGGGGCCAGTTCTCCTCTGGCCAGATGCTTGTATATTACTAGCATATTGGCTGTTTATTAGTACTTATAAAGCACACATTAATGCATGGCCATATTCTAGATCCCTTAACTCTACCCTATACCTAAACATAACTACTACAACCTTACTTACTATCGATAAGTAGCAAATTAGGAGTTTATTGAAAGAAAACTCTTAATATGAATGTGTTCCCTAATCTAAAGTGTTACCAGAATCTTTTCTTTCTTTCTTTCTTTCTTTCTTTCCATTGAAAAACACCAACAAACTGGTTCAGAATGATACAAGGGTGAGTAAAAATTATACCATTTTTTTTTTTTGGATGAACCATCTGTATAAGTATCCTGATATTCTAGTATTTCACCTGAGTAAAAGACCCATTGATATCAAATGCTGCTCCGCTAGAGATATGTGTCTCACACTCGTCTCAGATGTGACAACAAGGCACCAAAGATTTCGAAATGTACTTAATTTATTCTCATCACATTTTTCTGGTGTGCGTATTCATTTTAAAGTTCTCTTCGATAATTTTATATAGGGAATAAAATTGTCCTTTTGATTTTGGGAATTTTTCAGTCATTCAACCCATTGTAGTGCAGAGCCGTGGTCTGGTGGTTAGCACACAATATCTCAAGGACAAGGAAACGAGGGTTTAAATTTCCATTTTGTGTATCTTTACTGTCATAAAAAATAGACAAAAAAAGGTTTGTCGTGCAAAGAAGGCAGGGATCGTTTAAGTGAGTAAATGCTCAGGAGGTTTCCGCCTGAGTTGTTATCATACTGTGTAGCAGCAGTCCTTCAACGAATTTGATCAGATGAATTCAACATTTGATCCATTCTGAATCTGAGAGCCATGGACTTTGGCCTACAGATGATGTATTTGATTATAATTGCAGCCTTCATCTTTTTTTGCTACAGTGTACTTGTGGCAGTGGTGACTGTAAATGTCATGGTGGTTTCTGTGGTAAAGGAGTCTGGGTATGGATGGGTAAGGAGATGTTTCACTGCCAGGAAGGAGAAGAGCAGATGCATGCAGAGGAATGGCCATATCGGAGTGAGACGAACAATAAATATCCTCAGTAACCTCACTGGAGTATTAGGTCACAACACTGTGGCTCTGGAAACATGTTGTAGGGACTGACGTTTACTGATGCCATCTTCCTCAGTTCATCTTTTCCAGTCTGTATTTTACTGTGGTAAAATGTTAAGTAGTTCACCAGTGGCATATTTCAAAAAGCAATTTGTTTAATGGTCACTCTGTGATTGTCTGATGCAGATATTTTTACAGATATAATACATTTTTTTAACACACCGTTGCCATTTTTCCTAAGTGCAGAAACAGATTTTCATTCTTAAAGTGACAGCAACTTACATTAAAAAAAATACTTTTTTTCTTTTTCTTTCTTTCTTTTTGGGGGAAAAAAATAAACCAAAAATCAAACAGCAAGTAAAAAAAAAAAAAAAACCCGGTTGGCTGTAACGCTATAAACTTAAGACCCCCCCCCTCCCCAATTTATCTAATAATGGGAACTGCATCAACACAGGAAAAAGCAATTTCATGAGGTCTTTAAAAGCAATCAAAGCACTTTTTTCCCTCATAGAAATTATAAGGCTTATAAAGATAGCATTGATGGTCTGAGAGAACACACATATGCCAAATTAATCAACCTTTTAACACAGTAATATATCGAAAGATTAGCTCTCTTATATGTGATTGAGTTTGGCACATTAATGTGACTTTGACATCTCCGGATCATGTAATACATGCTGGATGAGGAATGGAAGATGGAAAAGAAAAAAAAGAGTGGAAGCTAATTTTGTTCAACTCCCTCTTGTAAAATTCGTAAAAAGGGAGTGTATGAAAGTATCTCGGGATGGCGAGGCCCAGGGCTATTATTCCCACATTAATTTTTCTATTTGAATTCAAGCCTCGCTGGGAAAGACTTCGGGAGGGGCTGATGGGACGCGGGGAATTGCAGGCTTTCTGTGAAAGGGGGCTGCAGAGGCTTTAATGCCCAACAGGGGAGGCAATTTCACTTCCCAAAACACCATCTAACTATGTCTTTCACATCTGCCTCCTACTAAAACCTGGTTTAAGAAGAAACTCGCTCCCTCCCTCATCCCCGAACCTGCCAGCTCCTCCAGTCCACCTCCCAGCCATCTACAACCTCCACACCGCCTCTGGACGTCTTCCTGTTAATTAGGAACCATCTACGTTTCAGAACATCTCCTTTATAAAAACATTTGTGTTTTCTCTATTTCATACACAGCTGTTCGGATTAAGGATGGGAATCATAAGACATTTGATTCTAGTTAGCAGGTCCATTCCATAATGATTATTTTATAATCAGTCAACAAATATGCTAAACATTTATGTATTATTTAAATTAACATGACATTATCATGGCAGAATGCTTCTTTAAACATATAATGCTGTCATATTAACAGCATTCAGTCAGGAATTACATGGATGAGTGTAAAACTCAAGAACCATTCTAGGGTGCGTTTCCCAAAAGCAACTATGGTCACAAGTTCTGTCGTTACCAATAGATTTCAATGGAACTAACTACCATAGTTAGCTAATGATGCTTTTGGGAAACGCACCCCTGATCATTTCAGTTGGTGGATTATCTGGTTTATTTCAATTGATCATTCATGTGATTTTTTTTATTAATTTTTTTTATCCATTTGATTCTTTAAAAATAATCAGTTTGTGAATCGGACCACACTGGCCCATTTACAATTCAACTAAATCATAATTTCTTTTGATGTGGTGTTGTACATTTAGTAGCGGTGCAGTAAATCTTCTGTCCTACAAGAATACATTTATGATAATTTATGATCCTGTGATACATTTTTTTCAGGATTATCTGACGAATAAAAATCTTAAAAGAACAGCATTAATTCAAAGTAGAAATCAAAAGTTTGGGGTCAATACTTTTTCTTTTTTTTTTGGAAAACAATATTTTATTCCGCAAGAATATGTTAAATTAATAAAATAAAGGGATAGTAAGGATTTTTATTTTGAATAAATGCTGTTCGTTTAAGCTTTTTATTCATCAAAGAATCCTGAATAAATCACGGGTTCCAGAAAAATCTAAGGCTGAAATATTAATGCAAATAAATACATACTGCTGAAAATTCAGCCACAGGAAGAAATTATTTTATTTTATTTATTTATTTATTTTTTTGTATTTTTTTATTTTAACATACATTAAAATTGAGATCTCTTATTTTAACTTGTAATATGTTTTTTGTAATATGTTTTTTTTAAACTTGTTCTAAATGCAATAAATGCAGCCTTGATAAGCATAAGAGAACATTATTATACACACAAAAAACACACACACATTTATACAGCATATACTGTATATACACACATTATATCAAACCATATTCAGTACAGGAATATATGTAATACATTTTAAATATATTTGAAATTAGAACCGGGTCCGAATAAGCACCAGTTGAGTCTACTGCTTTGACAGTGATTTCTGGCATGCGTGACGTGTGAAAGGACAGTGTGGAAATAGAGAGGGAATCAATCACTAGTGCCAAAAACAGGTTTGTTTAGTGTAATGTTGTTCTGGCTGTCATAAACCAGGTTAGTGTGGACACATCGCAACCGTTGATTGATGACACCCGGCTTCTGAAACGTATGCTGCCTTAGATACATTGGATGCATCATCCTCTTTCTGCATTGAAAAGAAGTTATAAATACAGTCACACAGACACTCACACATGTCATAGACTAGAACCCATTCAGTTACACTTATCTCCAAAAAGGAAGTTGCTTACAATGCCTTGAGAACACACACCACACAATAAGTAACCCATCTGAACACACACAAATACTCTCTCATCATTTCTATTTAGACCTCCCATTTCTCTTTGATTTCAATCATTGGTGTGTCTCCTGCCTCTGTTTTTATTCAATTGGGAAAAAAAGTCGCAGTTAGCTCATCTGTCAATCAAAGCACATAAGTTGTCTGTTACGCACCATACACCTCCACAAGCTCGCAGCTCAATTATTAACGGGCAGGTACTAAGGCAAACTGCTGACGGGACGCCCCCTCTTGACAGCTCATTTGAAAGACAATGGCCCCATGCCCCCTCCTCCCCCAACTTATCTTGTCAAAGCAGTGAAAGCACCTTGAATCTGCCTGGCATGACGTCAATTACCAAGCTATTAGAGAGAAGGATATCACCATTTAAGAGAGAGATTTATGAAATCACAAGCCCAAAGTTTGCTTCTTTCTCAGCAAGTTTTATAAACACATACAGTATTACTGTTAAAATGGGGGTGTTGATATGCAGGAGGGCCAGGGGGCATATCCCCCTCTAACTCTCAGAATTATTCATATCATAATACGTATTAGAAAGAAAATTTGCGTTTTGTTGTCCAATCAAGGTAAAATGTAAAAAAATCTTTACAAATAAATGTACAAATGTAAATGTACGCCTGTCACGGTGCTACTGTGAGAGAGCGAGGAATGAGGAGACCAGGAGTACATCAATAAGGGGATTTTAATTATATCAAGGGAACCAGGAAAACACGTAGCAAAGGAGGTAGACATCAACCGACATTCACAATACCGGACAGAAAACTCAAAACAGGAAACCATTAAATACAGGACTAGAGGAGGGACACAATGAGGAACACCTGAAATCAATGACATAATGAACATTGGAAACACCTGGGACAAATAAACCTAATCAGGAACAGAAAGACCAAATAAGGGCATAAACATAATATGGAGCATGTGAGGAACAAAACACAACACAAGACAGAAACAGAGTCTGACATTACTCCCCCCTCCCGGAAAGGGGGTGGGCGCACTGGAGGCTGGTGCAGGACTGGGACACGGGGAATACCTCCAGGGCGGATCAGGCAGTCCAGGGTGCCATGGCGGCACAGGTAGCTCTGGCGCCATGGCGGAGTTGGGAGCTCGGGGCGCCATGGCGGAGCAGGCAGACTAGGAAGCCATGGCGGAGCATACAGTTCAGGAGGCCATGGCGGAACAGGGATTCGGGGAGCCATGGTGGAGCAGATAGTTCAGGTGTCCATGGCAGAGCAGACAGTTCAGGAGGCCACGGCGGAGCAGAGAACTCAGAACTCGGCCCGGCCACTACGGACAGACCCATACTACCCCCCCCCAAATAAAAACCTTGGGGAGACTATAGTCTTTAGCGGCCCTCCGTAGGCCTTACTTGGGAACTGTGGCCCTCCCTGGGCTTGACTTGGGGACTGGAGCCTTTTCTGGGCTAAACTCGGGGACTGGAGCCCTCACTTGGCTAGACTCGGGGACAGGAGCCCTCACTGGGCTAGACTTGGGGACAGGAGCCCTCACTGGGCTAAACTCGGGGACTGGAACCCTCTCTGGGCTAGACTCGGGGACTGGAAACCTCTCTGGGCTAAACTCGGGGACAGGAGCCCTCCGTGGGCTACATTCGGGGACTGGAGCCTTCTCTGGACTAAACTCGGGAACAGGAGCCCTCCGTGGGCTAAACTCGAGAACAGGAGCCCTCCGTGGGCTAAACTCGGGAACAGGAGCCCTCTTTGGGCTGGATTTTGGGCCTGGAGCTGACACTGGAGCGAGCTCTGGGGCTGGAGCCGACCGCCTTCTCCTCCTTAGATTCCCCTTTAGGTTCGGGGTGAAAGGCATGGTCGGCGGGTTTGACTGAGGAACCGCCGGCGGGCTTGGGAATGCTGTGGCCGGCGGGCTTGACTTTGGAGCGGCCGGTGGGCTTGAGAATGCCGTGGCCGGCAGGCTTGACAGAAGAACGCCACGAATGCCTTCACGTAGGTGAGCGGGTCGTGACTCGCCTGAGCCATAGCGATGAACAAAGCTCGTTCCTCCATGTTAGCGGGGAGAAAAGAACAAGAAAACAAAACACTTTTCAAAAAAACGAAAAACAAACACGGGGAGAAGAGGCGCCGCTTACTGTCACGGTCCAGTATTCTGTCACGGTGCTACTGTGAGGGAGCACGGAGCGAGGAACGAGGAGACCAGTACATCAATAAGGGGATTTTTATTATATCAAGGGAACCAGGAAAACACACGTAGCAAAGAAGGTAGACATCAACAGACATTCACAATACTGGACAGTGAACTCAAAACAGGAAACCATTAAATACAGGACTAGAGGAGGGACACAATAAGGAACATCTGAAATCAATGACATAATGAACATTGGAAACAGCTGGGACAAATACAGGTGCATCTCAATAAATTGGAATGTCGTGGAAAACTTCATTTATTTCAATAATTCAACTCAAATTGTGAAACTCGTCTATTAAATAAATTCAGTGCACACAGACTGAAGTAGTTTAAGTCTTTGGTTCTTTTAATTGTGATGATTTTGACTCACATTTCACAAAAACCCAACAATTCACTATCTTAAATTAGAATACTTCATAAGACCAATAAAAAAACATTTTTTAGTGAATTGTTGGCCTTCTGGAAAGTATGTTCATTTACTGTACATGTACTCGATACTTGGTTGGGCCTCCTTTTGCATGAATTACTGCATCAGTGTGGCGTAGCATGGAGACAATCAGCCTGTGGCACTGCTCAGGTGTAATGGAAGCCCAGGTTGCTTTGATAGCGGCCTTCGGGTCATCTGCATTGTTGGGTCTGGTGTCTCTCATCTTCCTCTTGACAATACCCCATAGATTCTCTATGGGATTCAGGTCAGGCGAGTTTGTAGGCCAATCAAGTACAGTAACACCATGCTCATTTAACCAGCTTTTGGCCTGAAATAAATGAACTTTTCCACGACATTCAGATTTATTGAGATGCACCTGTAAACCTAATCAGGAAACAGGAACAGGAAGACCAAATAAGGGCATAAACATAATATGGAGCATGTGGGGAACAAAACACAACACATAACAGAAATAGAGTCTGACAACACCTTTATATTTTGTGCAGAAATTAATGCAGGAATTGATTGTTATACATACCAATTAATTAAATGTTTGTGATTTTAACTTAAATGTAAAATAATTCTACAGTATAAGCCTATTAATTGGGTTAACTGTATTGTCAGTTACTTCACCATATACAGTGAAATTAAATTTAGACAATTTTCCTGTAAAATATTGTAAAAACGATGACAGGTGACATCTGTCATATTTTATTTTGTTTATTAAAAACAGACAGGGTACATTTTGTTGAATTATGTACATTTGTGTAGGTACCACTGTGTACATTTTGACAGCAGTTCTTGGAAACTTTTGATAGCTCATTCAATTCTATTACTTGTTTTGGATACTGTTATTATAACCTTATTAGAAAATGAAGTGGGCTTATTTGTATTAAATGTGCATTTGTAGTGTACTTCAAACCATAAAAGTGTATTTTCGAAACAACTGTTCTTGCAGATGATAAAATAGTAATTGAATGAAAAGCCACTCAAGTAATTATGGCATTACATATAAAGCTGTACCTAAAAATATCATACTAAAATGGACCAAAAAAGCACTTTAAAGTTCAGCTAATTGCATTTAACATAAATTTAAACTATAATACATTTGCATTTAATGGAAATTAGCATGCAATTAAGTGTCCAAAAACATCACATTTCATTTGCACTTAAGTATTTTTTTTAGTTTATTTCCATAACGCGCACTCTTTTTATACATTTATACATATGACAGGTAAAATATACAGTCACCCTAATGTCATCCCATTTCTGAAGCCCTGTTAATTTATTCTTTACGGTAACATTCTGGCATCCGCAGCTGCCAATTCTGAACCATAAATTTAACAAAGCATTTTTTCACAGTGCAGAAGACTAATGCCAATAAGAAATGATATGCTCATTTTTGTTGTGCAAATCTTTGCTTCTTTTAAATTACATTCTATAGTTGTCATGTAAGACTTTAGGAATCCTGCGTGGCAGCTGAGACATTCTGACAGAAGAGTGTGACGCTTTTGACTGAAAAAGGATACAGTTTTATAAATATATAAGGAAGTAGAATCAAAGCACTAATGTGTTAAAAAGTTCTTGAATATCATGGTTACACGCCATTTGTCATAGAACAAAAAGAAAATGACAGGTTTCTACGACTGCAGCAACTTTCTTTGCAACACTTTCCTTCGACGGCATATCTGCTTTACGTTATGATGGAAGATACAAATATCTGGTATGATCAACGGTGTCCCTCAAGGGCGTGATCGCGAAACAAACCTTCACGTCACAATAACGAACCACCCCTGAGCTCTTTGACTGAACGTCTCCATTCCGCTCTCTTAGAGCTCAGCTGTCTGCGGTGGAGTTTCTTTCCCTTCTTTTGAGAAGCGACGACGCAGGCAGATCTGTCATTCCTCTTTTCTTCACTGCTGCCACACACCTTCCTCTTCTCGGATCTGCTCAATAATTAACCAGGCAGGTAGGGAGTCATCGAGATGAAGCGCGGGTGGCCTAGGGTAGAGGGCTTTGAAGAAGGGAAGGCATGATTGTTGATTTTTGATTGAGGTGGGTTTGATGGTTTGACAGTGCCGTCATTGGAAAGATCAACGTGGGTGTTATTACGCCTTAATGTGGGCTTCACATTAGCAGATATACTGTAGGCTTTGTTCAGACAGGCAGCAAAAATCAGTTTCTTGGCATATCTGAATCCATTTAGTTTTTGGTAGTCTGGACCAGTGGTTCCCAACCTGGGTCCTAGAGTACCTCCAAAAGTAGACATTTTGGACTTTCATGTTTGGATACTCATTTCAGTCCTTGGAGTCTCTACTAATGAGCTGAGGAATAGATTCAGGTGAGTTTGATTGTGGCATCATAGGCTGCGTTCCAGTTTGAAGGGTTTATCCTCATGCCCTAATCCAGGGATGTCAAATTCAGAGTTTAGTTCCAACCCTGCTCCAACACACATACCATGTAGTTTTCAAATAAGCCTGAACGGCCTTATTAGCTGGATCAGGTGTGTTTAATTAGGGTTGAATCTAAACTCTGCAGGGTTGTGGCCCTCCAGGAATTGAGTTTGACACCCCTGCCCTAATCCCTTGAAAAGGTTTACCATTTAGAGTGAGCGCTTGGAAAGGATACAGGGTAAAAGAAAATGCACTTCTGCGTCATCTTGCAGAGCCAGTTAAGGTTTAACAAACTAAACCTGAGCAAAGAATCACAGGAGCGAAGAGTCCATCAGTCGTCCCCTTTGAAATCCTTCATTCCGAAGGGCCCTTTGAAGCAGACAGATTTGAGCACTTTGGTTTGGAGCCACCCTTCATTGTGGCAGCCATGAGTTTTTTCATATCGAATTGCCCTTCGGAGGTGGATTTATCCCATTTGGAGCTGGTAGTCCAGGACCAGTGTTGGGAACCACTGGTGTGGCACCAAAGACACACATGATAGCTGTACCTAGCAAGTGTGCCGCAATAGTCCTCAAAAGTGAAACCATCGCGTTTCGATCGCCCCATGGTGGCTGGTCCCAGTATAGGTCATAAACCCTGCCCTCTCCATGTAATCGAATGGGACATGAGACAAACTAAATAATTAAATTTCACTTCAAATATTTAGTTTTTTGTCATTTGATGTAGATGTTTTATCACGTTGATGTAAGTTCAAGTGTTCGTTTTTAAATAAGTTTGGTTTTAGTTAGTTAAGTTATACAGTACTATAAAAATGGGAGTGTGACATCATGATTGACAGCTGAGATTGACAGCTTCTCTGAGTGAACTGAGGTACAAACAGACTTTTTCAGGATCTATAGGAAGAGATTGGAGTTGTATTTATCTTATTTTAACACAAGCCTCTTATACGGCAATCAGTAGACAAAAATCGGAGCAGTCAGGCTAATAGGTCAGGGGTGTGTGTTTATGATCGACTCTGCAGGAGTGTGGGCAGGACGTGACTCCACTTCGCTCACTACTGCGCAGACTCTGGTCCCAAATCAGCGCAATATGGCCAAGCCCTATTGGGACAATGGCGGCTTCACTTTTCTTCAATGGAATTGAGTGAAGGTGTGTCGTCCATCTTTTTTTACAGTCTATGGTACCCAGGCGCACTGGAAATACGTGCCAATACCTAAATTTCTGCAAAACTCAAAAAACATACCTATATGTACAAATCGCTTTAGTTTCCAGTTGAAATGAACACTAGAGGCAGTAAAACTCTCAAAACATTTATTCCTTTTCTCACAAAGTATGATTTACAGGGCCAAAGTTTTGATTAAAAAAGCCAAATTTTTGCACAATTCCTTGCATGATATTATATTACGACCATTTTAACATGCTGCGGGATTTGATATTTTTGAATGTTAATGTCACATATCGTCACATAACGCAGTAGGTTTGCTTGGTAGCTCGCATGATATGGTGTTGCACTTTTGAGGTGAAGCGCTTCGGTACGAATCCCGAGAAACTACGGTTCAACAAAACAGATTAGACCCATGTATTAGTAAGTTCAGCGAATGCATTTTTATCTAACTTTTGCATTCGTTAACACTATCAGGTAGGTTCAGGGTTTGGTTTGGTGTAGGGTGCGCAGGTTTTAGCGCCACTCACTGAACATTTCACTTTGAAATGTGCAATAATGTATGTAATACGGGTGTTGCAGAAACATTGCCACGTTGCCAAATGGACATATGTTCAATGAGCCTGGTTTGGGATATCCAGAAGAAAACAAAAAACGTTATCGATAAGTGGATTGTAATGCTTGATTGGCTCCCAGTCTGAATGGTCAAAAATTCAGTTTTCCGTCTTCACTGACAAGCTACTAAGATTTTTTCTTGGCATCTTGCTTATGATTACACAACTATAATAACTAACAGTGTAGATACAGCAGATAATGACTGCACTTAACAAACGGATCTGATTTTATATTTGCCAAATATGGACCGTTGTAAAGATTGGATTTGAAAACCTAAAGCCTAAAACTATCTTTTGGGGTCACAATGAACGATTTTGCTCTCAAATCTCGATCGCTTTGTATGGTGCTCTTTGATGAGAGTTCTATCACGCCGTCAGTGAAGACAAGCTCTTTCAGTTTTGCTGGGGTACCCGGCTAAACATTAACACCACTACTGCCCCTCCAGGCGGAGGACACCCTTACCCAGGTGGAGGGACAATAACGGGGAGCACTCCTCATTGCCCTGAATTTATTTGTACCATCAGCAGATTCTTTCCTTTCTTTGACATCTTTATGGCTGTGTTTTTCAGCCCTCGCTCATACAATTCTTTCTTTTCTGTCTTTTCTTACTCAAAAGTGTCTCTCATCTGCACATTTTTGTCATTCCTCGTCATGGGTTTCTCAGGGAGCGTTCTAGAAGAGGGGAAAACAAGCACGGCTTTAAAGTTTTCCCGTAATGGCCGAGCGGGCCGAGGGGAAGCATGCTCCCGGAGGGACGGAAAGACAGGAAGGAGTTCTGGCACAGGCTCTGGGTCAGAGGACAGCAGGCAAACGGTCAGGACATCATGTGAGGACGCACCACGCAACAGTCACAAGGACTGATGTTAAACAGCCATTACCCATTACACACGGCTTATTTATTCATTCATTAATGTGTGTATTAGTGTCAGAGATTAATGGACTTGTTTACTGCATTTGAGGTTAATGCAAGAACAGAAGACTAACCTTTGGACTGTGGATCTGCTGTGTGAAAATATACATGCTATGTGAAAATATGGTGGTATCATAGTAAAGTTATTGTATTGGATATTAATACCACGGTACTTTAATATACACCATAGTACTGAATGATTACTAAATTAACTTGCCATTGTACTTTGCATGGCACTCCAAGACAGGGCTGCCAAAAAGGGGGAACAACTGTATCTTTTGGGCTTGGGCTTGGGCTTGGGCCTGGGCTTGAGGGGGCCCAAACTGGAAAAATAATGCGATTTCATCCGAAGGGGGCAGTTTTGTCCCGGGTCCAGAAATTGGTTACTGTGGCCCTGGTCCAAGTACTTTAAAGATTGGCGTGCTAATACTTCAGTCCATAAAGCACAGTAATACCAGTAATACCATGTATTTATTTATTTATTTAGACATTGAATCTGCAAAAATTTGTAGCCCACTACTAAATATAGTAGTGTATATGTATATATGTCATTTTTTATTATTATTTTTATTTAATACAATTTTTGTTATAAGAAAAATATTATTATTATTATTATTATTATTTTTTTTGCAACACTTTATTTTCAGGACCACTTCTCTAGCATATTGGCTGTTTATTAGTACTTATAAAGCACGTTAATGCCTTAGTCTGCATGACCATATTTTAGATCCTTTAATCCAACACCATACCCAAACTTAACAACTACCTAACTATTAATTTAAAAATGGCAAAATCATAGTTATTAATTTGTTAATATTGAAAATTGGACCTTAAAATAAAGTGTGACCATATTTTCTTACTGCCTAAAATGTTTTCTATCGTCTTAGTTATTATTATTATTATTATTAAATGTACTTTCTCCACTTTTATTCAGGGTGTTAAATAAACATATTTGTCAGATTTCTGTGTAAACGCTCTCCTCTGCGCAGCTCCGTGCTGTCAGTCAGACACATCCTCTCTTTCACTTCTCTTCTATTGAATTATTAACTGCAGCTCAGGGGACTGAATGCTTTGTGCTGAGTGGACAGAGAGAAGATCCGGCTCCACATTGCCTCTGTTTTAGGAAGTCCGGCCATTCTGAGGAGGATTATGTGGACCGTCCCCCTGCAGTAAACCCCCTCTACCCATTACACCTCTGTCTCTGTCTGTCTCTATCAGCCTGTCTGTCTGTCTGTCTGTCTGTCTATCTATCTATCTATCTGTCTGTCTGTCTGTCTGTCTGTCTATGTGTCTGTCTATCTATCTATCTATCTATCTATCTATCTATCTATCTACCTGTCTGTCTGTCTGTCTGTCTATCTGTCTGTCTATGTGTCTGTCTATGTGTCTGTCTGACTGTCTGTCTGACTGTCTGTCTATCTATCTATCTATCTATCTATCTATCTATCTATCTATCTATCTATCATCTATCTGTCTGTATATTTATCTATCTAGGTAAGGCCATAAATACAGAGTATCTATCCAGGTTAATTGGAAATACAGGGAGTGAGTACAATCAATCATTGCTCATTTATTGTTTCCCATCACGTTTAATGACGCATATACACTGATGTGGGGAGAGCGTAACCTTGCCCTCATATATCCGGAGGAACATCAATTTCTAGGTAATTTTTGTCTAAACAATTCAGCAAAAGGAAGCATTTCTCATCCACACATATGGCAGGAAGTAGTACTCTTTTTGTTCTTTGTGCATGGCTTTTTGCACTCAGGGCAGATTTGTGCTACACTCTGAAGGGACAGACATGAGGTTTAATGAGGTGTTCATGCTTGAGAAAAGTATGTCTTACAACTGCTAATATGCAGCACAATTCCAACCTTGCATTACATAGTGCAGATAAAATTCAGCCAGAAAGACTTTAAATACTATCTCTTATTGAACATCTTACATTACATTACGTTACTCTTATTTCCTGTTTTTTTTGTCTTTCTCACCACCCCCAATATTACATTTAAGTACAGTATTTATTTAATTCGCAATATCATGCTTAAGTGCAATACTAAATTAATATTCCCTTTAAATGACCATAAATCTGATTCAATTTGAATCAATTTTGAATCAATATTCAACACGAAAATGATGATATCGTTTGACAAATTTAATGACAGCTGTTAATTTATAGTTATTCCATTAGGAACATTAAGATTTTTTTTCTTTGCATTGACCATATTTTTGATCATTACTGTAATATGAAAAAAGTCGAATTCTTATGCTTCTAAATGCTTCTTTTGGGTTTATTCTTAATTCTCACTATGCTTAATAAAGATTTTCATAAGTTTTTTGCATAATACTGTAACAAAAAAAACATACTTCAAAAATAATTATTTATTTATTCATTGATTTGTTTGTTTGTTTGTTTATTTATTTACTTACTATTATTATAATACATTTATTATATCATTTTGTAGCATAATCATATAATAGTATACTTGTCCCACATTTCACTAATTATATTTATTTTTTCCATTACAGGTGATTTTGGAGTGAAATATGAATGAAACAGGTTTTGTGACATACCCCCACATGTACTTATAAGGTGGACGATCATGTCAATATGTGGGGTGGTCTCTATTTTACATACGGTGTGACAGTCAATGAGGATTGATAGAAAATATACCCACAAATCCACAGTGCTCTAATGGAGCTGCCACGGGCCTCTCGCCGGGCTGCCGCCCCCTCACCGGTCTGAGGGTGTCCCTGTGGAGGCTTCCTTAACCCCCCTTCAATCAATGATTAACCCCAGCAGTAATCAATGATTCTGCTGACCGTGATACATTACTGGAGTCTTGCAGCTGCCATGTATAGGAAGCGTCTACTCTTTGCATCAAGTGACGAAGCACATCCTATTCTGTCACACACGCACACACACACCTCTGTACCTGAATGCCAACACACTCACTGACAGGGGCTTCCCTCCTTTCTGGAGCAGCTATGGCTCAGGACTGTGTGGGTGTTGGAATGAATCTTGTTTAAAAAGAAACGGCAATACTGAGGGGAGTGGGGGGGGACTTAAGGAAAAGATGAGATTGGAACATTCTCACGACCCATTTCTTGAAAATCAACAGAGGAATGATTGAGGATTCCCCCACTACATTATATATGTTTTTTTGAGTGAAATCATCTGCCAGTATCTGTGGTTAATGAAGATCATTATGTCTAGCACAAAAAATAAAATAAAATAAAATCCTTGTCATAGTCGTAGCCCTTATTTAGCTAGCTACATTTTTACATTAAAATGATAATAATAATAACTTATTAAATATATTAACCACAGACTCATAAAAATAAACTAAAATAAAATAATAAAATAAAACAAAATATATAAAATAAAATAATAGAATAATAATTGGAAACTTAACTGTAGGAACTAACTTTCATTTTAAATGTGACTTTAATATAGACAGTATTAGCAAGTGTTTTTTTTTTTTTTTTTGTTCTTCAATACTTTTGCAAGAATTGAGTTAATGTAGAAATCATGATGATTGAAGCTGATAAAGCTGCTCATGGTTCCATTTTGGAATTACAAGCATTGCCACAGGAACTAATCATTTTGTTTGAGAATGTGAATAGATCTGGACAGAATCTTTAAATTGTCATTTTATAAATACAGAATGAATTCCAATGAGGTGTAAACAAGTTACTTCAAAGCATATCACGGCAGTGCAATGGTGTTTTCTCTGGTTATAAATAAAGGCATCTCTCATATACAGCATATGTTGTAAATGTATTTCTATCCTTGGCATTTGTTTGCCAGTGTAAATGTTTGCTTACCCTCCTGATGGACAGAAATCTGTGCTGGATTTGTTAATGGAGATTGTAGGTTAATCATCAGACTAATTGACTTTGACCTTATCGAATGCTTGATCGTGCAAATTATCCTGCGTTTGGCTCACTCACTTCTGAGGGTGAAGGTCAGTTGGACACTGTCCAGTGACTTGAGAACAGGGATTTCATTTGTTCACTTCCATGCACAGTTGAAACGAGCAATAAAAATGAACCATGTTCGCCTGTAAGTGTCCCGGTAGAGTGTGTGTGTGTGTGTGTGTGTGTGTGTGTGTGTGTGGAAAAGAAGAGAACGAGAGACAATATGCTGATGTCAGTAATTTGTCACAGTGGTTAACTTTGTCCCTCTGGTGAAACAAAGGACTGTATTACTCAGTACAAACTACAGCTCTAATGAAATCAGTTAATTATATGATATAACGAGTTAATCATCTGATGATGAAGGCTACATCTATGCGAAATGCCTGCTTTACACCACATGTAATTCAACACTGATTCTAAGAAGAGGTCTGTGAATGGAAAAGCATAACTTGAGCTTATGTAATGACGTTGTAAGTGGAGATAATTGATGTTTTACATGGCTTCCTCTCTCCGTCTTTCTGGCTCAGTTGAGGGGACTGAATCATTAACCTGCCTCGCTCTGTCTTCTGTATGGATGGCCAGTGAAACCATTGTGCGTCCTGTCATCTACAGGAAGTGAGGATTTCCCCCCGCTGTCAGAGAACTGATGTGTCATGCGCTCCCTCTCTGTCTCTTTTTCTGTCGGGTTATCTATGCTTTCATTCTCCCCTAATGTTTAAATTACAATGCAGCTTAATAAAAGACAATGCAGTCAAATTATACTCACTCAACTGGCAACTAATTAGTCTGAATGGAAATATGGCATGCATACATAAAATGGGAAGAATATGCATATGCTTTTTTATTTTAAATTCCTGAATATATGAATTATGTACAGATCAGCAAGTGATTTTTACATGCTCTCCACAGATTTTCACTCTTAGAAGTAAGCTTTTCATGCACCCAAAAACCCAAAGCGCATCGATTCCCCTAAACCCCTTTAAGAGCAGCGTGAGACGCCCCTGCGGGTGGAGTCTGTGTGTACTGTATGCTGGGGAATGCTGCATTGATTGAGATGCAGATCTCTAAGGGCTGTGAGATCCCCAGCTGCCCCATGCAGTGCGTTGGTTAAAGTATTAACCCAGACCCATTAGTCAATATTGCTGACTGCAGTGTAAGGCACAAGGGATCAAAGTTATCATGTTAGGGGGAAGAAGCCCCATTCAGGGTTTCCCATATAACCTGTCCACTCCGTCATGTTCGCTCTATTCAAAAGAGCTGACTAGAGCGGCTCTCGTTCCCACTCAACCACCCACTCCTCTACACCCCTCTCCTCCACTCGTTTTTCAAATGTATTTTTTTTATACATCTTATGTGCACCAGCTTAGCCATGTTGTTCACCGGGACATCTTGTTCCCCAGCATGGTCACTCTGGTGACACTGATTGACCAGCAGGGTCCAAATTAACAAATGAACAGTAACAAATGCAAATATAAATGGGGTTTTTAGTGAGTGACATAAACCTGTGTCTGAAAATGTATTTCACTGTGTCTACAATATAATAAGTTTCCCAGCAACAATCGCTGTTTAGGGATGACGTCAATTTGTAGGCCAATCCGGATAGTTAATTGACCATAAGTTCCCTTAGGATTACTGTTTTTTGATTTAGTAAAACAAGATCTTTGGATAACCAACTTTCAAGCATATAAACTAATATCATTGTCATAGTCCTCATTTAGATAGCTACATTTTTACATTAAAAAGAATATAATAATAATAATAATAATAATTTATTAAAGTCATATTAACCACAGACTCATAAAAAAATACAGAGGGAACCACTGGATAAATAAATAATAATAAAAAATAAATATAATCAAAAAAATAATAAAATATCTTTTTAAAGTAATTTCTATCTTTAGGATGTTCTCCCGCTCCTGAACTCCAAAAAGAAAGAAAGAAGGAAAGAATTCATGAAAAATAAATAAATAAATACACTGATAAATCGATAGATAGATAGATAGATAGATAGATGATAGATATAGACAGATAGATAGATAGATAGATAGATAGATAGATAGATAGATAGATAGATAGATAGATAGATAGATCTGCACCATTAGTTACTAAATTGCATGAAAAAAAGTTACATAATCCACTACAACATATTCATAAATATGTATAAACATATCACGAATAAAATAACAAATACTGTATAATTTACATTTGCATTTAGACATTTAGCAGACGCTTTTATCCAAAGCGAGCAATGATAAGGATGCAAGTGCTATAACAAGTCTCAGTTAGCTTAACACAGTACACGTAGCAAGTTTTTTTTTATTATATAATAAATAAAAAGAAAACAGATAGAATAGAAAAAGAATAGAGCAAGCTAGTGTTAGAGGCCTTTTTTACTTTTGTTAACCGTATAAAACATTTTTTTTTTTAGAAAACAAGCAGTTAGTAAAGGAATAGTCCAGAAGGGGCATTTTTTTAAAGAATAGAATTAGAATAGAGATTGCTAGGGTTAGAGGGTCAAATAAAGATGGAAGAGATGTGTTTTTAGTCGTTTCTTGAAGATGGTTAAGGACTCGGCTGCTCGGATTGAGTTGGGCAGGTCATTCCACCAGGAGGGAACAGTTAATGAAAAAGTCAGTGAAAGTGATTTTGTGCCTCTTTGAGATGAACAATAATACGCCGTTCACTTGCAGAACACAAGCTTCTAGAGGGCACATAACTCTGAAGTAATGAATTTAGGTAAATGGGTGCAGAGCCAGTAGTGGTTTTGTAGGCAAACATTAATGCCTTGAATTTAATGCGAGCAGCTACTGGTAGCCAGTGCAAATTGATGAACAGAGGTGTGACATGCGTTCTTTTCGGCTCATTACAGATTAATCTTGCAGCTGCGTTCTGGATTAATTGTAGAGGTTTGATAGAAGTGGCTGGAAGACCTGCCAATAGAGCATTGCAATAGTCCAGCTTGGACAGAACAAGAGCTTGAACAAGGAGTTGTGTTGCATGTTCTGAAAGAAAGGGCCTGATCTTCCTAATGTTGTATAAAGCAAATCTGCAGGACCGGGCAGTTTTAGCAATGTGGTCTGAGAAATTCAGCTTATCATCAATCACAGCTCCAAGGTTTCTGGATATTTTTGAAGGAGTTATGATTGATGTGCCTAACTGGATGGTGAAATAGTGATGAAACGATGGGTTTGTTGAAACCACAAGCAGTTCTGTCTTAGCCAGGTTGAGTTGAAGATGATGGTCCTTCATCCAGCAAGAAATGTCTGCTAGACAAGCTGAGATGCGCGCAGCTATCGTCGGATCATCAGGATGGAATGAGAGGTTGTTGAGTCAGCATAGCAGTGATATGAAAAGCCATGTTTCTGAATGACAGAGCATAATTGGGTGGTAAGTAATACATACAACTTAAAAATTATCTTAATTCACCCACACTATTTACAGTTGTCACAACAATCTACTTTAACTTTAAGCCTTGTTGGTTAAACTATGCTACTGAAATAACCCTGAATGAAGCACCAGCATCCAAAACACAATGTGTGCTGCTGGTAGCCAGTATCGCTCCAGAAGGTTTCTCAGTCTGGTTCCACATTCACAATAGCTTGATCTGCTTGCGGTGTCCACAGCTCACACACACTCTGAGAGTCCAGACCTCACACCTGCATGTGGAACTGCACAGCAAGATGTGAAATCTCCGTCCTGCAGCACAGTATGTTGTGTTACAACCAGACTTCTTAACTACCTTTACCAGCCAGCTTCATTAAATTAATTTAGCTGTTTAATAGCATGGTTTTGAGGGTCTACCAGCAAAGTTAGACCAGTCTAGACTAGCAAGGAAATCTTTTCAGCATGGTCTGAAATTATTTTTGCCCATCCTTTATCTAAAATGCGACTGGACTGGATATTTTGGTGGTTGACTGAAGATTGCAGTATGCTGGTGGCGATGGGGACTTGGGGGCCGAAGAGGGGGGAAGTTCATGGGAAATCTGCAGATGGGATGGTGTAATGTATGTGTGTGTGTGTGTAGGCGTGAATGGTGATAAATTGGCCGGGGAGAGTGGGGATGCAGATCTACTCATCAAGATTGATGTTCTGCCATTCTGCTTTAAGTGCAATTAAAAACTGGGCCTGCGTTTGAAACCACATCCCATTTTATAGAACCAGCGGGGGGTTGGATTAAACAGAATTTACCTCTGTGTTTTGGGTCTCCATGCATTCGAGACCTCATGAGCACGCATGTCCAACTCCTGCTTTTGCCTCCTCGTCTGAACCCATTCTCAGTGGCATATATCAAGCAGCGCATTTTCAAAGGAAAGGAAATCAAGATTTGAAAGTAAGGAAGTAAGACTTGATCATTTGCTCTGTGTTTGTGGCCAGAATTCTACCTGTTTATTTTTAGATAGATCACCACTTCCATCTCGGACTTTTGGGACGTCAGATTAAGGCCCTGTCCCCACTGAGCCCCAGACCCTCTACTGAACACAGTGACAGAGGCTATCCATCATGGCCGTCTTTAACACAGGGTTGGGGGATCGCGGCTGGAAAATGCCTGGTTAAATTTTAACCCGCTGGCTTCCTACTCACTGGCAGAGAGTTAGTGAGCCCTGCATCCCGGGCCGTTCCCACCTTCGCCCACTCACCTGTCAATGCTTTGACTGCACCCATCTGCTGGTGAAGCTGCTCACGGGCCAGCGTGGGTGGAGGTCAGGGCTCTGTTAGCGTGTCACAAGCGAACAGCAGCATGTTAATAGTGGATAGAAGGAGGATCGAGTCAGGCACGTGTCATTCTCAGAGTTGAGCAGACATGAAGTTTTAAGTTGAAATTAAACAACATCATAACACGGCTGATGTCACAAACCCCTCCCTCTGACCACCTGAATCCACTCTGCTCTGAAACAGCCACTTTCACCATCCAATTCATTCCGGATGGATAAACCCCATGTACTGCCCTACATTTTTTCTCAGCTAGTGCACAAATCCACTTTAAAAGTATGTTGGATTATGGAAGAAAATGACACCGTTTCACATTTATATTACAATAAATAGATACCTCTGTGTTTGAAACTGAAAGTATTTACAATAAAGTATTAAAAATAAAGCATTGTTTATTTTTATTATTATAAAAAAAATATATATATATATATACTGATTTATAACACATTTGAAACATTGCATAATCTGATAGTTAACAAAGTTATGTTTTAACATGTATTCATCAGTGTTTATTTGTGATTTTATGCTATAAATCAGTTTCACAGTGATAAACATTCACTCAACATATCATAACACAGTGTTACAGCTTTCTCCCTCTGACCACATTAGATGTTTGCCAGATTTTCTCAGCAACCTAAAATGCTGGCATGTCCCAAATATGCTAATTTGAATAATATAAATCAACAATTACATAAGACATGGTTTGCTTTCCTGCTCAGACTGGAATAACAATCTATTCACAATTTAAGAAGACAAGGAAAATGGAAAAAAAATACTTACTCCAAATGTCTTCTTCAAATACTGTGTATATATATATATATATATATATATATATTTGCAGGAATGTAGACTATGTGCTTCACATTTTCTGTGCCGAAAAAGGATGCTAATGTGAATGTGCACATTGATGATGACAGTCTTGGATGGAAAAGGAAATGTTCCGTTTTACAACAGAACTCGATCCAATGCTACATGTCGCTATGCTGTGTGGAAAAAGAGATGGAAATACAAAGGCATGTATTTGGTTTGTGTTTCATTCTTTTGGTGCAAATTATTAGCAGCATTGCATTTGTCCCATATTAATATCGCTCTTCAAAACTCCCTCACCCTAAAACATTGAATATTGGAAGGGGCAAATACAATTACAGAGGTTACACAGGTAGACAAATTCTACCTACACTTCCAATTTGAGTTATTATTGAGGTCGTCACCTTTAGCACGTGTGTCAGAGTTTAAACTCTTCAAGTTCACTGATTCAATCGATGGAGTGATCAATCAAGTGTGGAAGTTTAAAAATTGAGGGTCCAGACCCTTAACTGGGGCAAATTCCTCAAGGAAGGGTGTTGGTTCTGTGGAGGGACGAGTCCGTTCTCCGAATTGCTGAAATCATGCATGCCTCGCCTGACTTGATTAGCCATGATGAGATGACCTGACCTCTTCTGGTGAGTTAATAATGTATTAATTTTTGCCCAGTTGACATAAGAGGCAGTGGGGGCGAGGGGTGGTGTTGGGAAGCTGTGGGTTTGTGGGGGTGTGGGAGCTGTCTGATTGCACAAACCCAAGAATCTATCATCTGTCAGTCTGCATTTTCTGGCTCTGAGCTGAGTCTCGATGACAGGCCTGGGGTTTTGCTTCACTTCCGCAAATGACATTAGAGAAATTGTGTTTGCACTGTCTCTGTGGTGATCTCCCAGGAGCACGTCGGGTAGGATGGGTCAGCGGTAGCCAGGAACGAGGGTTCGCTCTCTGCATTTTTATGCTGCCTCGGAGTCCTCGTGTGAATCCAGCACCTGTGGTGTAGAGGCATCAGCCAGAACTTGTTGGTTGTTGACCAACAACCTGGGGTCTATGGGGTTCCCACACAGCGGTGTACTTCGCTGATTAACCACCATAGTGCTATTGATTTTTGTGGAAACAAACTAGCTAGTCACGACTGTTTCCCGAATACGGTCGCATCTCCATCGTTTTAACCACATTGGTTCAACGATGTAGGGCCATTGTTGATGACATCACATGCATGTGGTGGAGTTTTAATTCTGCTATTTAGGGTTTCCTCTTACATCATACTCTGGGGTTCCCTTGCGTACTCTTCAAAAACGATGCCCAAAAATATATAGATTAAAATGCATATAAATGTAGATGTAATGGAAGATATAGATTATACCACATGCTAGCTTGCTTATTGTACCCAAGAGCATAATTTGTAAAGTCCATATGTCTTACTAACAAGAAATTATGCTTCTAACCACAGGTCAACAGCTAAAATTCGAACCACGTAAGTTTGCGACACTGTTTGTGAATGTTTGGTTTTGGGAAACTATCATTTCAGGAAACGTTGAACTATGTTGGTAACGACGGAACTTGCGACCAAAGGTTAGCTAACGATGCTTTTAGGAAACACACCCCTGGGTGTGCAATAGGAACCTGGTCAATCCTGGGACTTTCTCCGGTGTCTTTGGGTGCACTAAGTAGCTCTTCAATATTTCAGTGGAAATGAGCTATGGCCCCCCTGGACTAATCCAACACAGAATTGCTATGATTCCCTCTTTATGACCCTTTTGTCCTAATGTTTAAGCTGTCTATATCCTGGAGGATGAGAACGAGGACCAGGGGAGCCCTCCGGCCGAATCTGAGACATAAAGAATAATTAAAAATGAATGCAGGGATTTCGTGTTCTCATATGTGCCTGATTTTCTCTCATTCTTTCCTTTTTTATAGCCCCTCAATCTATTTTTAATGAGCCATTGAATATTAACTGGATTTCGGGCAAAGTGCCATCTCCCATGAAAGAGATGGATCGCGAGGCTTGGCCCAAACAGGGGTGGGGCAGGTCTACAGAAGCTTCATATGTAAAGAATTGTTCTAGTCAATTACAATTACAATCAGCCACAGTAGGAGACGTATCAACTTCAATTGGTGTCTCTGCACCTCCCCTTAAAAACTCTAGCTACTGCATGATAATGAAGAACAGGGGTACGAACAGTAAGGAAATATAGTCAAAGCAAGACATTGGGATGATGGATTTTATCATTTCACAAGAGCAACCATAAAGATTTCAACCTCAGAACACCCAGTTATTGTAGGTACAAGCCTGTTCTTGTGTGTCATAGCACCATAGGCCCAAAGGGCAGCCCCGGGCCTGGGGTAGAACCGAGGCAGGTTTCTGGATCTTACCCCCCTGCCGGGCTACTGATCTTCTGCCCCCCTCGCTCTCTTTGTCGAGGGGCTTCTTGGGAAGCAGTGATTAATGAGACGTCACCCCGCGGTCCCCCAAAAACCTCGCTAAAAGTTTCAATTCGCTGTACCCTTGTTTTCGTCAGCAGTGGTCAAGATGAATTGGAAGGGGTAATGAGGGATATCAGAAAAGGGTTGTGACCCTTGTTTCCGGGCCGGAGGAGGAGGCCAGGGAGGGCAATGTGGGCCTTTTAAAAGCGAACACATTTATGGCTACTTAGAGAAAATTGATTTGATTGTGCTGGAAACATATATGTTAACACGTCTGGCATTTTTATGGGCTATTTGTCTTTGGAGTCACAGCAGCGGAAATGTTTGCTTACACCGGCCTTTGTGCTTAAAGATGTGTGTGCTGCTGTTAGTGTCTATTTGCATACAGGCATGCGTGTGTCGTTGCGTTTGGATTTATTTATTCCTGGATGGGTCGTCAGGAGCAGTGCTCGGGCTGTGCACTTTAACTCCGTGCCAATAACAGTCACGCGATGATTAACAGCATATTACTGCAGATGGACCAGTGACTGGGTGATATACATTGCACTGGAAATATTACAACCTGGAATTGATGCTGGCACCCTCTCAGAGTTTTCCCAGCTGAACCCTTGCAGTTTATGAGCATCACATTTTCATATTCATTTCAGAAATGTATTTCATACGTACATGTTGCCCATGACAAAATCCCTGATTCAGACATGTTTACATATATGTTCATAAGCACAAGTGGTGAAACGATACTCGTTTTGTATAAGAAATCAGGAAGGGGGCCAACACTTTTTCACACCACTGTATTCTTCTGACTGTTTTCTGGAATACAGTATAACATCTAGTATTAAAAAAATGGTTAGCAGTATAAAATGTTTTAATTTAGTGTAAAACATATGCAATCTTTTGTTAGTTTGACCGTGATTGCTATTTTCAGTTCCCTTGGCACACTGGAAATGGAAGGCCATGTCAAGTGAATTGCATTTTGTGATACAGTATTCTATGTAAGAGCTGAAACTACCAAAACCATTAAATGGGATATATCGCCCCAATGCTGGTCCATCAATCCTTTTTTTATTATTATTATTTTTAAATAGCAGATTATCTTCTGCTTGTTTAGTATGTCATATACTGTATTTATGCTTACTAAGTGTTGTTGCCTTCTATAATTTGAAAGCTTCTCACTATGTTATCATACAAATCAATGGAGATGCGAATCATCAGGACCTGACTGCTCGTGAATATTACATTAATGGAAACCAAGCACGCTTTTTGAATATTGAATACTGAATAGGTCATGACATAACTCAATAAGCTCAACCTAATACCCTGCTGCTTCTTCAAACAATCTTTGACAAGAGCTCCAACAGTGATCGTATGGTTTGTTATCGGTTGACGTTATCGCTACAAGTGCCGCATGGGATAGAAGGATTGCTGCATGATTATGGTGTCATGGGAGATCTGAGGTTGGATGCGAGTCAGGGCTTGTGCAAGTCCATGTAAAACAAGGCAGAATAATTGGAGAGGTGATTAACTGTCACTGATTTAGGTATTGGAAATTAGAGAGGTGGCACAATGATATCACTATCACAGTATTGTTTGCTGTAGGAACATGTGGCTAGATGATTAACGATTCATCTAGCAATGCAGAATTGCCATAGACCATGAATGTTCATCCATTCATTTCCTCTCTTTTTCATGTACACCCCTACATCTATGAACTGTCGATTCTTCCCATATATACCATGGTTAATTTAATCAAAGGAACAGAGATGTTGTGATAGCCAGTCTCAGTTCTATATCTTTGTAACTGTACACAGAGAGCATGTAAACCTAAGCTCGAGCAAGCACAGTTCTTTCAAAATCCAAGTCAAATGAAAACACTGTCTTTTATTACAAAGTTCAATGTTTTATTAAGCCATCCATCTATCTATATAAGCTTTTCTGCCATCACTGTTCATGCATTTTTAGTTCTCTGCAGAAGACTCTGAAATAAAAGTGTCCCATTAAGATGACTGTTAGGATGAGCCGTCGTTTAGTTATTTGAACAAACACGCACCCGTCTCAATCTTCCCACTCTCTTCTCCTAAGCACCACACAGCACAAGTCTAACCCCCTGGTGCTGGGTCTCTTACCACAAGACAATAAACGTATGATGAAATAAAAACGTGTGATTCATCAAAATCAACTCCAGACTCTGCTGCCCAACAAATTAAACAATATTTCATAATCACTCTACGAGGCTGACAATGGACGCCAATTTGTACGTAAGGGCACCTCCGTACTGGGAGTGTTGTCTTAAACGCCCGGCTGGGTGGTGTGTAGTTAATTACCAAGGCTGGACATGCTCTAGTGGCCACAGACCCTCCCGTCGTACCTGTCCAATCAACTGCTTTGCAGCCAGGCACCTACCAACACTTCATTTATCTTGTCTGAGTGTAGGGGGGATAATTACTGCGCTGCTAACACCCCTCCACATGTGTACACACACACTGCACACGCAGTGTCCCATTGCTTGTCTTTTTCTGAGATGCCATGGCACGGGTCTGGGACAGAGGAGTTGGCCAATTAGTCTTCCATTAAGGTTATCACAGCTCTCTGGGAAGCCTCTCATCAACTCAGGGCACCGGTGCACTGAAGGGCCTAATAATCTGCTATATGGGTCTGCGGCTTTGGTTAATCTGTAGGGAGGGGTGAAAGAGTAGGAGAGGTCAAGAAATATATTTCCACTGGCTGTGATGAAGAGTGTCAAGAACTGCAATGCTAAGGTTCAGTTAAAGACCCCTCCTACCTCCTCTGAAGACCCAACGTGAACCTGAAGTGACTAGCTATTCTCTTCATCATTAAAATTGCACTTTTTCTGTATATAAGAAGTAGTGTAACTAGTTGGAATTACTGGTTTAGGTGTAAAAGATCTCCAGTGTTAGGGGAGACAAATTACAAGTAAAGCGAGTCATGTAATTAGATTACTTTTTCAAAGAACTAGTAATGTATTACTTTTTAATTTACAAGAAAATACCTGAGTTACTTTTTCAAAATAGTAACGCCAGTTGCTTTGTTTTCTCATGTATTGACTGACAGCCCTCCTGTCCTCATGTTGAGAGAAATCAGGAGTGAGTGCAGAGGTGTTGTGTGAACATGATGTTACTGTAGATCTAGACTAAATGTGAACATGCATTTGCTCATCTCACTCGCACAAAAACAGATTCAGTAGTCCCCAGAATTAAAAACAGAGTAAAGCAAACTCAGAATATGATGCAAACCTGCAATAATGTTAAAAACACTAATATCCTTTATGTATTTAATCAATTTTATTAACCAGTGTATTTACTGCTGACCTTCAGTAATCCAATTCAACCATAATAATAAGCATAAAATATTTGTTTAGGGAGTACGCAATATTTTAATGCATTACTTTCAAAAACATCAACTTTCTCCAACACTACAGATCTCTGCTTGTACACTAGAAAACCTTCTCAAATGATCTGAGGTGAAGGTTGTCTTAATGTAGTGATTAGTTCGGTCATTACACTGATCTACTTGAAATATACTCTGTATAGTTTGCATATTTGTCTTCAGGAACTAATTACAATGGGATGCAGAGCATTCAAATCTGTGATTAAGAAGAGTAGGGCTCCTGTTTCCCCATTAAGCCCAGGGAGGGCTCCTGTTTCCCCATTAAGCCCAGGGAGGGCTCCAGGCCTCTTAAATTTCCCCAAGTATTTTTTTTGGGGGGGGGTAGTATGGCTCCACCATGGCATCCCGAGTCCCCTGCTCCGCCATGGCCTCCCGAGGCTCCTGAGCCGCCATGGCACCCCGAACGGGTACCCCTCTGGAGGCCCACTGTCCCGTGTCTGTCCTGAGGGACCTCCAGAGTGCCCACCACCCCTCCCCATTGGATGTTATATGGCATGAGGACACGCCTTCCGGAGGGGGGCGTTATGTCAGACTCTGTTCCATGTTTTGTGTGTGTCTTGCTCCCCATGTGCCTTTCCATGCCCTTATTTGGATCCTTTCCTGTTCTTGTGCTGATTAGTTAAGTTAATTTGTCTCAGGTGTTTCCCTTGATGCTTCATTGCTCCCAGGTGTGTCTCATCATCCCCTCCTCCTGTGTGTATAAATAGTGTTCCCTGTGTGTGCTCCAGCGTCCGGTATTGTTCTTGTCATGTATAGCATGAGTGTTCCTTGTGTTGATTAAACCCATTTGGATTAATGTACTCCTCGTCTCTCTCCGTTCCTTGCTCCTCAGTCCGCTCAGCAGTGCACCCGTGACAATGTCCCCTCTGAGATACATTAAACTGTGTAAATAAATCTAAATGCTACTTGTACTTTTACTTTCAATACTTAAGTACAATACATATCACATGCTTAAGTAATATTCTAAACGGCGACTTCAACTTCTACCAAAGTCATTTTCTGGGAAGATATCTGTACTTTTACTTGAGTATGTAACACAATGAGTTACTTGAGTTTCTCACAATGTATGATAAAAATAAATAAATTAACACCTTTATATAAATTTTTCATAGGACTTGCAATGTAGTTATATACTTTATAGTTTCATAAGGTATTTTCCATTATGGTTTCATAAGGCATCTTGCATTATTGTCAAATCTAGATTTCATGATTTATTTTTTTTAATTTATAGACTGTTGAAACAACTAATGGAAGTAAAATGGTTGTTATCCCATACACCATTCATCAAAGCTAGAACGTATGGACAATGGTAATATGGACTTTACCTTTGCTGGCTATCCCAGAGTCACAATATCACTTAGACCTGGGACACACTAGACGATTTTCAAATCTTAACCGACTTTAAAACCATGGGAAACCACAGACATGAAGACAGTTTAAACCATTTTATTCGCCTTATAATCATGTGAATTCTGATCATGTGATTCGACCAGACCGTGAGACCACAAGCGTTCTGTTGTACAGTGAAAAACCTCCCAATTTTTGAATTCTTTAAAAGCAGTGTTTTTATATTAATTATATTAATTAAAAGATCATGTCAGATCTTGTTGGGCAATTACAATGTTCATCCATTCATTTCCTCTCTTTTTCATGTACACCCCTACATCTATGAACTGTCGATTCTTCCCATATATACCATGGTTAATTTAATCAAAGGAACAGAGATGTTGTGATAGCCAGTCTCAGTTCTATATCTTTGTAACTGTACACAGAGAGCATGTAAACCTAAGCTCGAGCAAGCACAGTTCTTTCAAAATCCAAGTCAAATGAAAACACTGTCTTTTATTACAAAGTTCAATGTTTTATTAAGCCATCCATCTATCTATATAAGCTTTTCTGCCATCACTGTTCATGCATTTTTAGTTCTCTGCAGAAGACTCTGAAATAAAAGTGTCCCATTAAGATGACTGTTAGGATGAGCCGTCGTTTAGTTATTTGAACAAACACGCACCCGTCTCAATCTTCCCACTCTCTTCTCCTAAGCACCACACAGCACAAGTCTAACCCCCTGGTGCTGGGTCTCTTACCACAAGACAATAAACGTATGATGAAATAAAAACGTGTGATTCATCAAAATCAACTCCAGACTCTGCTGCCCAACAAATTAAACAATATTTCATAATCACTCTACGAGGCTGACAATGGACGCCAATTTGTAAGTAAGGGCACCTCCATGCTGGGAGTGTTGTCTTAAACGCCCGGCTGGGTGGTGGGTAGTTAATTACCGAGGCTGGACATGCTCTAGTGGCCACAGACACTCCCGTCGTACCTGTCCAATCAACCGCTTTGCAGCCAGGCGCCTACTAACACTTCATTTATCTTGTCTGAGTGTAGGGGGGCTAATTACTGCGCTGCTAACACCCCTCCACATGCGTACACACACACACTGCACACCCACTGTCCCATTGCTTGTCTTTTTCCTGAGACGGCATGGCACTGGTCTGGGACAGAGGAGTTGGCCAATTAGTCTTCCATTAAGGCTATCACAGCTCTCTGGCAAGCCTCCCATCAGCTCAGGGCGCCAGTGCACTGAAAGGCCTAATAATCTGCTATATGGGTCTGCGGCTTCGGTTAATCAGTGGGGAGGGGTGAAAGAGGAGTTTAGGTCAAGAAATATATTTCCACTGGCTGTGATGAAGAGAGTCAAGAAGGGTCAGTTAAAACCCCCTCCCACTTCCTCTGAAGACCCAGGGTGAACCTGAAGTCACTAGGCATTCTCTTCATCATTTAAATAGTTCATTTTTTGTATATAAAATGTAGTGTAACTAGTTGGAATGACTGGTTTAGGTGTAACAGATCTCCAGTTTTGGGGGTAACAAAAGTAACACAAATTATGTAATCAGATTACTTTTTCAAGTAACTTGTAAAGTAATGCATTACTTTAAAATTTGCAAGTGAGTTAATTTGTCAAAGAAGCTATGCCAGTTACTTCACATTTATTGACTGATGGCTCTTCTGTCCCCATGTTGAAAGAAATCGGAAGTGCAGAGGCGATGTGTGTGCTGTGTGAACATAATTAGGTCTAGACTGAATGCGAACATGCGAAAAAGTCAGAATAGGACACAAACCAGCAATAATGTTAAATAACACAAATATCCTTTATGTATTTAATCCTACTTCTTTGACCAATGTCTTTGCTGCAGACCTTCAATGACCCAGTTCAACCATACTTATCTGAAAAAATTACTTTAGATAAAACATAACATTTGTGTTTCCCTTTTTTTTACTTTCTTCTCATGCATCCTATTCCTCATGCAATCCATAAGGCCAGCACAGCTGAAAAGTTTATTTGAGATTTTTGAATTTACATTTCTCTCAGCCTGGGTGTGAAAGGTTTTTTACAATTGCCAAAAAAATAAAAATAACTTTTCTCATATTAAAAACAAACAAGCAAGCCAAGGCCAGATGAGAAAAAGTAACACAAAAGTAGTCACACATTACTTTTCACAATTAGTTACTCTTTAGGGAGTAGCACAATATTGTAATGCATTACTTTTAAATATAACTTTTCCCAACACTGCAGATCAACTTGTACACTAGAAATCCTTCTCAAATGATCTGCGTTGACGTTTGTCTTAATGTAGTCTGTGATTAGTTCAGTCACGACACTGATTTACTTGAAACATATTCTGTGTAGTTTGCATATTCGTCTTCAGGAACTAATTACAATGGGATGTAGAGCATTGTAATCTGTGATTAAAAAGAGTGTACGGTGAAAAGAATAAATGGATTAAAAGAAATCACTGCAACTAGTGTAATAAAAACATAAATAATCATACATCGCGGTACATCAGAGACATGCAAGAGTAATTGTCTAGTTTGGGTTATTTAGAGTAGAAGGGGTGGGAAATGGTGGGTTTTGATGGTTGGATTAATAAAGAAGAGCCATAGCCAAAAAAAATTACCCAATTCCGGGCCTGGTGCAGCTGTTGGTGAGAGGAGTGTAATTGCGTCAGTGGCGTCTTGGCCATCCCCTGAAGCTTGCCCCTAAAGCAGTTAGCTCTTAGCCTGCGCTTGGGCGTCATCATTTTCTAGTACCCATCCATCTTCCAACTCCGATTAATTCTTTTCATTCTGGCACCTCTCTCATAAATCCTGGCACACTTAATTAATTTCACTGGCAACGCAGGGACCGCCATAAAGTGGAATTGTTCACACAAAACCCCATATTAATTATGCTATTTTACAGCAATCTCATTGAAAGCTGTGTTTCATCTTTCATAATTACATTTCCAACAACAATGGGGGCAACAAAAGACTCTAATTATGGATTTGGCATGCTGCTACTTCACAATAAGTCAACAGCGAGCAGTGCTACAAAACGACTAGGGAGGTTACGGTGGAGGATCATTGACTTGCTTTTATTATTGCTATTATTGTTGTTTTTATTTTTTAGCAGCGGGAAGAGACGTTGTGATACAGTGTGTGCACAGGCATTTTGGCTCACCCGTGCTATAAATCTCGTTAACAAAGCAGCAAGCATTGTTGGCGAACTCCTCGTTTTAGTGGCCGCTTTGATAATGGTTAAGGAGCTACTTATGAAATGGATCAGTGCCTGTTAGTTAGGCTGCTGGGTTGGGTTTTGCATGAGCTGCTGGGCAAAGGATGCAAATACACACTTTGCACTTTGACAGTTGGAGACTAACTGTTTAGTGTTCTTTGATAGTGAGGACACTAAGGGACTGACAACATTGGTGGCAATGGTTCTACGATCTAGTTAGGCTTTTGGGAAATGCAGCCCTGATGCTTAAGAAGGGGCATCTCATTAACCTTAAGGATTATCTATCTGTAATCAGGCATTATGACAACTTTTGAGAGGATGGTCTCCAACCTCTCGTCCTAGACCAGGGTGTCCAATCTTGCTCACGGAGGGCCACTTTCCTGCAGAGTTTTGCTCCCAAGCATCAGCCTAAAAGTTTAGTAATCCTGAAGACCTTTTTAGCTGGTTCAGGTGTGTTGAATTAGGGCTGGAGCTAAACTTGGCTGGAAGCTGCTTCTCCAGGAGCAGGACTCGGCACCCCTGTCCCAGACCATGTGGAGTCTACACCCACCAAGACAAAGCTGGCACCATTGAATCCAGTGCATTCAACCCCATCTGTGCAAATAGATGCCACCACAGTTTCCTGGATCATAGAACATCTTAATAGAAGTAGTTAATGTGAGTCCATGACTGCTGTACCTGTCTCCAGTAACAATTCCCATATAACACCAGCTTGTAAATCATATTTACATGGTTACTCTATTTTACTTTTTTGCATTGTGCTCTGTACTGCTCAACAATGAAAGCATGAAGTAGCTAAAATAATTACAGTGAATAAACACAACTATTCATCTTGTCAACAAGAGTGTCTAATAATAGCATGTAAACCTAATTAATGGGGACCTATTTTCCATTGGTTACTTCTATAGAAAGCCTGTAACTAAACTGGTCCACGTCCACATCTGAATATACGGTGTACATGTGCTACTATGTGTCTCCAGTTCTTCCCAATGGAGGCCAATGGTGATCAGTAGAGGTTAAAAATTACATATCACATCTCTGCACCCATTGGTCTCTCTTCTGCTCCATGACTGGCTCCACGGGTCCCACGGGTCGGCCTCTCATTCCTGCTCCACACCCGCTGCTCTTTTGAGGCTCTGCTGGGATCCAGGGCAATTACCCGTCTCATTTAATTGGCATTATCATTTTAGCTTGCTGACAGAGATGGATCACCACGCTTGACCAGACCACTAGAGTCTCCAAAGAGAGGGAGAGAGTGAGGGAAAAGCAGGAAGTGTGTAGTAAAAGAATGCAACAAAAAAGAGGTTAAAAAAATCACCATTTGAGCATAATTTGCAACTCTTTGATTTACTTGATATGTAAAATATTATTATGCAATTATGCGTGGATGCATGCAGGTTTAACCATGAACATAACTATTTATATCCAACCAGTTATATTAATTCCAGTGACAAAATAGCAAATAATTAATTGAGTTGACTATAAGGTACTCATTAGAAAATAAAAACAAATACATGTTCTAAAATTGGCCCAAAACACCAAACATGTTAAATATCCTCTGAATGGATGGAATCATATTCTGAAGCTAAAACAAAATAGTAGTCTGTGCCCATACTACGTTTCATCTCTGACTGGCCAAATCTGAAGACTGGCAGGGACTTTTGACAACTAGTGTAGAATTATCTAGACTACAAATTGTGGCCACATTTTTTAGCAGAAGTCATTTAGTGTATTCCAGCGTGCAATTTACTCATTCTGCACACCTTCTGCTACCTCTAAATGTGGTTTATTGAGGAAAGGTGTGCTGTTTAAAAAGATGGGTAAAACTTTGAAGGAGCAGAGTCATATCTAAAGGTCTGAACATTTCATAGGGATGAGCTCTTTTGACCACCTACCAGCTGTCCAGAACTGCACCTGCAAGTGCAACTGCACAGCAGTGCACTAAAAATCATTTAGAATAACCTTGGTAACAACACCCTAGTGTAGTGGAGGTGATTTCTGTATGATCGTATTCTGACTTGTCACATGAATCTTTCCTGTGACAAAATGTATTGTTCGTCTCTTGTGACAGCCTCACAAACATATGATCTTCATTCAATGTGAATGACACTGAAGAAAACTAGATTAGAGAAGAAAAAGAGAGGTATGGAGAAAAGCAAGAAGCAGGTGAGGTAAGTAAGGTAAAAAAAAAAGTGCATTACATTAACCCAGGCCTCACTTGGTCTTAACAAGTGAACATGCTGTGCCGCTATAACTCACTGCCGCTAAACCTGTCATCCGAAATAAGAGGCCCCATTAGATCTGCCTGTTTCAAAGCCTGTGCTAAATTAAAGGATGAGAAACACTGTGTATCCCCAGGGCCATGAAAGAGCACATCATCTCGACGACTTTGTGAATCATCAGTCTTGGGAATTGGTTTATTTTGAATTGGTTTTGCACACTTTGCACAAAACTACATATTTACATGTGTCATCTTTCTCAAAGTTTACACACAATGCCCACATTTACACAAACAACTTTTTTTTCTGATTTCATGAGTAAACATAACTATGTTACAATGCGGTTCATACAGAAACAAGCAATTTTTTGAAAAATAATTAACATGAAGGTCCACCTCTAAACCTAACTGTCAGTGGAGTGTTAACAGATCATACGGATATGTATAAATTACATTGTACAAATTCATATGAATTACCCGCCAGTTCACTGAAACATAAAATAGTTACAAATTGCCATGAAAGTCTGTGTTTTCTGGCATTAGCATATTTTTCATTTCCTGTGAATAGTTACCTTTGCCCCTAAATTTGAGGCAAATCGGTGCTCGTTCACGTGAGTGATGCACACATAGCACAAATTATCAAATACGCAATCTAAGAGAAGCACTGATGAATTGCTGATGCCTAAGAAATGTTTAGCAGGCTAAACATCTGGACTCATCTGCAACTGATGGTACATTTACATGACAACAATGTACTAAAAATGAAAACGTTTTTCTTTTACGGTTTTGAAAAGTTTCACTCACAGACAGCAACGCAGTCAAAGCGATCCCCATTCAAAAGGACCCACAAGAATGACTATTATTCATGCCAGGCCAGTAGTTGGCGATGTCAAAGAAACACTACACATCTGTGCACATAGCCATAGACTTAACTCATATTATGCATGCACATGACGTCACTGTTTTCACAAATTTGCATTTTGAAATGGCATTGTTGTGTAAATAAATTGGCAAAGCACAAAATGTTTTTTGTGTAAAATGACCCGTCAGTGTCTTGCAGTGTGAAATGTGTTTTGAACTGAAATTACATCGTCATCGACAATGACCTACAGCCAATGAGAGAGTGAAACACACGCAAGGGAAATTTCTAGGAGAAGTCATAGGTTCACGTTCTTCCCTGTATCAGTTCTCTCAGATGCATTTCATAAACAAGACAGAATGATCATGGATTTTTTTTTTCTACTGTAAGAAACATTTCACTACTAAAGAAATTAATTTTACCACTAAAAAAATAAATAAAATAAATAAATCTCACATGAAATGATGACTCCAGTCATATTAGTGGCCTAATTAAAACTCTTTTATGAGGAGGATCCCCCCATTCATTGGACCCACATGGGTTTTTGAGTCAATAAGAGAAGCGGTAAATGCCATGTGACTATTACTCGTTAACCGCGGCATGACAACACTGCTTGGCTAATAGCACTACATGGATGTGCACAGATCCTTAACTAGTAATTATTCTGAGCTATGACGTGACAGGCAGCAAAAATGTTCCTGGAATTGAATGCCAATGAGCAAAGATGACAACATGGTCATATACTTCCAGGGTTGCATGTGTCAGCCAAGCAACTGCCATTGAGATGCATAGGATGTATGCTAACGAATAGCTTTCACCATATTAAAGACCTTCACGGCAAAACATAAAAAAAAAAAAATGACTAAACCTTTCATCCGCTCTTTCACAGATGTCTCAGATATGTACTTGTGCATTCTGGGCGGTTACCACCAGTCAGGCGGAGACACTAGACCAATGATGACATTAGGAAATAAACCCAGACATGCTGAGCCACGATCACCTCTGCCGGTGTCTCCCGTGCTCTTAAGAGCCTGCGATGTCCATCCTGTCAACCAGCCCACGCTGTATGAAAAATGGAAAGCATAAGAGAGACACTAATAAAAATAGCATTGAGAGTGGACAGGAAGCACTGCTTCATTACTCACCTCCCTTTCCTGGCCTTCTGTTGTACAAATGTGCTACATGCTGCACAACCATGCATCACCATCAGCTAAAAAACAAATGGGCTGTCGGCCCCGTATTTACCTTACGATTGTTCATGCACTCTCACATACACTTGTGTGAGACGTAACTATGACCCAAACAGACTCAGTCCATCTTCTGTACAACACTCTAGCCATGTGCTGGAAGCGGGCAGGACAAATTTGTTCACTGGGAATAGACTTAATGTTCTAATTGAGAGTTAAAGCTTCAGGACTTCATGCTTTACAGCAGGGGTCTCAAACTACCAGGCCTGCCGGCCAAATTCAGTTAATTTCAGCCAACAAATCAAGTTCCACTTCTGGCATTTTGGCCTTTAAGCTTAGCAATATAAATAATTAGTGTACAGTACAAATATTATAAAGTACCATGGTGCAAAATGACTTGCTATAAGCCTAAAAAATGTAAATGCACAAAATTAAACATTTTAAAAAGGTACAGACTCAGTGGGCTGTGTTATGGCCGAAATGTTTTCTGTGTGTGAGTAGAACTGTTAAGTTAAGTGAGCTACAGGTGATGTGTGGGCTTCACCATATTTCACATATTATACTCCCATCAGGAGTCCATTACCACAGGAGGTGACTTCCAGAGGGTTGGTGGAGTGATTGGCTCTGAAAGCTTCTGCCCTCTCTCTCTATTTATATTGCACTCTTTTTCACTTGTTGAGATCTATGACATATTTGGTTCAGTGTTTCAGATAGGCAAGCCTGTACTTGTACTAAGTCTACTTTGGGCAAAATTTGCACAGGAAACCAGAGCAGGAAACTCTCCCCTGTAATGACCAAACCAAGAGATAAGTCCCATATTAACTCCCTCTATCTTCCTCAACATCTGTCTCTCTTTCTCTCTCACTTTATTCCTCTATATGCTTTCTGTAGTGATAAGAGTGCTGAAAGCATATACAGGAAAATCACTTAAAAGCCCTTTCTGTTAAAGTATGACAAAGATAGCCGGAGAGAATATCATTAAAACACGATCCGATCACACCTGACATTGCATTCTAAATACATAGACATTAATATGGAGTCATGCAGCTATAACAGCTTCCAGTCTTCTGGAAAGACTTTCCACAAGATATTGGAGTGTTTCTGTGGGAATTTTTGCCCATTCATCCAGTAGAGCATTTGTGGAGTTGGGCACTGATGTTGGACAAGAAGGCCTGGTTTGCAATCTCTGTTCCAGTTCATCCCAAAGGTGTTTAGTTGGATTGAAGTCAGGGCTCTGTCAAGTTCTTCCACACCAAACTCATCGAACCATGTCTTTATGGACTTTTCTTTGTGCACTGGGGCACAGTCATGCACACACCATCCGCGTGCAATTTTTCTGTCCATGCAGACAGTGTGTGTACAACAACACAGGCGCAAGGTGAATGTTGAGACAGGACGAGTATACTAGGTGGTACTGCACATGTGGTGAAGACATCCATCCGTGCTCATCTGCAGTTGAGTATACTTTGAAAGCTTTGCGGACACAGCTGTGCCTGAGATGGAGCGGAACACTGAAAAATAAGTGTACCTGAGCATTTACAGTTGGCACAGTGCAGTCAGGCAGGTGATGTTCTCCAGGCATGCGCCAAACCCAGACTCACCAAACAGAAAAGCATGATTTGTCACTCCACTCCACAAGAGATGACCTCTACAGCCCTGAGTGTCAGCGGAGCTCAGGACAACTAGATGAGCCCCAGAGGCTGATCCCCTGTGAAGACCTTGTCTTCTAGATGGCCACCGGGACAAGATCACAGGAACCAGTTGAGTCCTCTGCACAATGTGACTTTGCTGCAGCCTGGAATTGAACTGCTGGTTCGTCTGGTCAGAGGAGAACTGGCCCCCCGACTGAGCCTGGTTTCTCCCAAGGTTTTTTCTCCATTCTGTCACCGATGGAGTTTTGGTTCCTTGCCGCTGTCGCGCCTCTGGCTTGCTTAGTTGGGGACACTTCATTTCCAGCGATATTGTCGACTTGATTGAACAGATAATATTTAAACTGAACTGAGCTGGACGATGACATCACTGAATTCAGTGATGAACTGCCTTTAACTGAAAATTGAGTTTTTGCTATTGTCCTTTTGCATTATTGACACACTATTTTCCTATTTAATGCTGTAAAGCTGCTTCGACACAATCTGTATTGTTAAAAGCACTGTATACATAAAGGTGACTTGACTTGACTTGACTCCACAGAATGTGTTTCCACTGTTCCAGAGTCTAGTGGTGACGTTCTTTACACACTCCATCTGACGCTTGCCATTGTACTTGGTGATGTGATGCTTGCATGCAACTCCGGCCACACAGTTTTTGTGCTGATATTAATGCCAGTGGAAGTTTGGGACTCTTCAGCTCTGCAACTTTTACGCACCGTATACCTCAGCACCCAGTGACCCACTCTGTGACTTTACATGGTCTTCTTTTCATGGCTGAGTTGCTGCTTTTTCGAAATACTTTCACATTCCAATAGCTGACCTTCGAATATCTAGCAAGGATGAAACTTCACAAATGTACTTATTGCAAAGGTGGCATCCTATCGCAGTACCACACTTGAATTCAGAACGTCCCTTCCCCTTGATTTTATACACCTGTGGCAATGGGTCTGACTGGAACAATATATAGTCAATATATAGTTAATTATCATTAACAATAAGTGCAATGAGTGCAATTTTACTCAAGATATAATATAACATTAAAAATTAATGCTAAAATGCACAAAATAATAAATAGTCCTTAAGGAAATGTATTATTATTAGGCGAATTATGACCTAGAAAAGCTTCACCATCTATGGAGGAGATAAAGGAGGGGATAAATACTGCAGATGAAAAGAAAACTGGTAAAAGAATAGGTGCATATTTCATAGAACACAAACTTTGAAATCAGAGAGACGGGAATGGTTGAAGTGTTACAAATGTACATTACAAGATTTCCTTAAAGCACGTGGTAGTGATGATATTCCTCAGGCTTGGAAATAGCAACAAAGTCACACTGTTGAGAGCACAAAGAGAAACTCATTTAATTTATGTGGCACGTGGGCTGGGATGGCAGTGATACATGGTTTGGTTCAGCGATTGATAAAAGAGAGGAAATTTCTTGGAAACATTCAGCATAGCAGATATGGGTGCAATACATCACCAATTCACAAACAAAAATGACTAATAAACATCCATTCCATATGATACAGTGACTAAACATAGACCAAATAATGACTACTAAAAAGAAATCTGGAAGAGATTGTAAAAAACTTTTAATTGATTAATTAAAATACACACAAAATCTAAAAGTAAACCAAGAGGGGGAAAAAAATCAATTATTGCAATTAGGTCATTGAAAGATTTCCACTCTGAAGTTGCACCCTTAAACACAATACAATGTGTTATTAACACTCATTTACACAGTTTCAATCTTCAACATTTCAGACTCACATATTTCCAGTGGATGGTTCAACCAAAGTGGTAAACCGGCATGGGACATTCACTTTTCCTTCTCAGGACGCAGATCCAGGTGCTTAGCTCTGCCAGATTAGACAGCAATTAAAGAGCAATTATACGAAAGAAAAAGCGAAACAGATACAGATTACAGAAGCGCTTCAGATAATGCCTGTTTAGCAGAATTGGGATTCTAACCTGAAATAAAAAAGACATAATCAGTTAAGCTCATTCATATTCTAACTCTGCTTCTTACTCTTCTAACCAAGAACCCCACCACCCCCCAAAAAAGGAAAATAATGTTTAAGGTATCAGATATTTCAATTAGCATGAGAATACAAAATTAAAGGGGTCATATGATGCGATTTCAATTTTTCCTTTCTCTTTGGAGTGTTACAAGCTCTTGGTGCATAAAGAAGATCTGTAAAGTTGCAAAGACTAAAGTCTCAAATCCAAAGAGATATTCTTTATAAAAGTTCAGAGTCAGCCACACCTACCTAAAACGGCTCGTTCTAACACGCCCCAACATATCTACGTCACTATGTGGGAAGATTTGCATAACGCCGCCCAAATGTTCACGCAAAGAAAGAAGGCATAACTTTTATTCTCGCTGTAGTATTGTTGCCGCCGCCATGTCGTGGAGACACTGTGTTTTTGTGAAAGTGAAACTACTTTGTTTGGTCTTCCAAAAGAGAACGATATCCGCTTCGTCATGCCTAGAGCTGATCTGTGCTGGTCGCTGAGGGAATACATCAACTTAGTGCTGTGGATCGCCGGAT